>NC_057795.1:73240181-73513114 GCF_018294505.1 Triticum aestivum
GGCCCCCTGGTCTTCATCTTTTGCGAGGATTTTTCTTTATTTTTTCTAAGGTGTTCCGTGGAGTTTCAGGACATTCCGAGAACTTTTATTTTCTGCACAAAAAACAACACCATGGCAGTTCTGCTGAAAACAACGTCAATCCGGGTTAGTTCCATTCAAATCATACAAATTAGAGTCCAAAACAAGGGCAAAAGTGTTTGGAAAAGTAGATATGACGGAGACGTATCAACTCCCCCAAGCTTAAATCCTTGCTTGTCCTCAAGCAATTCAGTTGACAAACTGAAAGAGAAAAAGAAAAACTTTTACAAACTCTGTTTGCTCTTGTTGTTGTAAACATGAAAAGCCAGCATTCAAGTTTCAGCAATTATTATGAACTAACCATACTCACAATGACACGTAGGTCTCATAATTACTCATATCAATAGCATAATCAGCTAGCGAGCTATAATAATAAAACTTGGATGACAACACTTTCTCAAAATAATCATAACATGATATAACAAAATGGTATCTCGCTAGCCCTTTCTGAGACCGCAAAACATAAATGCAGAGCACCCTTAAAGGTCAAGGACTGACTAAACATTGTAATTCATGGTAAAAGAGATCCAGTCAAGTCATACCCAATATAAACCAATAATAATGAATGCAAACGACAGTGTGCTCTCCAGCGGGTGCTTTTTAATAAGAAGGGTGATGACTCAACATAAAAGTAAATGGATAGGCCCTTCGCAGAGGGAAGCAGGGATTTGTAGAGGTGCCAGAGCTCGGTTTTGAAATAGAGATAAATTATATTTTGAGCGGCATACTTTCATTGTCAACATAACAACTAAAAGACGACGATATCTTCCATGCTAAACAGATTATAGGCGGTTCCCAAACAGAATGGTAAAGTTTATACTCCCCTTCTTCCACAAGCATCAATCCATGGCTTGCTCGAAACAACGAGTGCCTCCAACATTCAACGGGTCCCAAGGGGAGTTTTGTTTGCAGTTATTTTGATTTAGTTTGCATAAAGCATGGGACTGGGCATCCCGGATACCAGCCATTTTCTCGTGAATGAGGAGCGGAGTCCACTCCTCTTGAGAATAATCCGCCTAACACAGAAGATAAGGGCAACTCTAGTTGACATATGAGCTATTCGAGTATGCAAAACAGAATATTTATTTGAAGGTTTAGAGTTTGGTACATAAAAATTTACTTGGAACGGCAGGTAGATACCGCATATAGGTAGGTATAGTGGACTCATATGGAATAACTTTGGGGTTTAAGGAGTTTGGATGCACAAGCAGAATTCCCGCTTAGTACAGATGAAGGCTAGCAAAAGACTGGGAAGCGACCAACTGAGAGAGCGACAACAGTCGTAAACATGCATTAAAATTAATTCACACCGAGTACAAGCATGAGTAGGATATAATCCACCATGACCATAAATATCGTGAAGGCTATGTTGATTTGATTCAACTATATGCGTGAACATGTGCCAAGTCGAGTCACTCAATACATTTAAAGGAGGATACCACCCCATCATACCACATCATAATCATTCTAATAACATGTTGGCACGCAAGGTAAACCATTATAACTCATAGCTAATCAAGCATGGCACAAGCAACTATAATCTCTAAATGTCAATGCAAATATGTTTACTTCATAATAGCTGAATCAAGAACGATGAATCATCATATTTACAAAAATAAGAGAGGTCGAGTTCATACGAGCTTTTCTCTTCCCAATAAGTCCATCATATATCATCATTATTGCCTTTTACTTGCACGACCGAATGGTGTGTATAATAATAAGAGTGCACGTGCATTGGACTAAGCTGGAATCTGCAAGCATTCAACTCAAGAGAGAAGACAAGTAATATGGTCTCTAAGTTAAATAAACAATCATGCATATAAGAGCCACTAAGCATTTTCAATATGGTCTTCTCGACCCCCAAAGAAAGGAAAAGAAATAAAAACTATTTACACGGGAAAGCTCCCAACAAGTAAAAGAAGAACGGGAAATATTTTTGGGTTTTCTTTTTAATTCTACTACAAGCATGAAAAGTGAACTCACTAATTTTTTTTGGTTTTTTCTTAAGGTTTAACAAAGACACAAGAAGAAAGCAGGAAAAAGAAATTTAAACTAGCATGGATATTATAGTGAAAAAGTATGAGCACCGACATCTAGCAATGAGTGTGTGTGTAAACATGAATGTAATGTCGGTGGGAAATACGTACTCCCCCAAGCTTAGGCTTTTGGCCTAAGTTGGTCTATTGCCAGGGATGGCCTGGCGGATATCCGTAGGTGAAGCTGGGGTCGTAGTGTGACGAAGAAGACTCTGACTGCCACTGGCTGGCAGCCTCCTCTGGATCCCAAGAATAAACATATAGTCGTGGAGGCTCATCTTGTGGCACCGGTTCCGGGGCTGGTGCAGGGTTTCGATAGGCTTGAACAGCCGACCACGGAACGATGTGAGGTTCTGCAGACAAGTTAAACAAAGAAGGAGCAGGCAAAGTAATAGTCTCAGGGTGATATTTATCAAAGTATAATTTATATTTGAGCTCCCCATCGCGACTCTTAACAAGAAAATCATGCGCTATCATACACTTGTAATCTAAATAAGCACGGGGCAACGCTGTCTCTTCTTCCTCCTCATGCCTAATAGGTATTTAAAAATGTTCAGCTAGGCGTGAAGCATAAATGCCTCCAAAGATGGGGCCCTTAGTGCGGTTCAAACTTAACCGTCTAGCAACAATTCCACCCATACTAACAGAGTTATTGCGGTATAAACCATGGAGCAAAATAATAATATCAGGAATACTAATGTTCCCACAGTTCCCGCGTCCAATCAAGCAACGACTAGCAAATAAGGCAAAGTAGCGTAAAACAGGATAATGTATGCTAGTGATCCTCGCGTCAGAAACCTTCCTGGTTTCTCCCACCGTGATAGTGTTAATAAAAGATTCTACTTCCTTATGGTGGGGTTCATCTAAGGTGCCCTCAAAGGGTATTCTGCAAACCTCATAGAATTCAGCTAATGTCATCTTTTTAACAACGTCATATAAATGAAACTCTACTGTTGGAGGTGATTTCTTAGAGAAAAAGTAGAAGTTTTGCACAAAAGTATTTGTGAGTAAGAGATACTGATGACGTTGGTCATGGAGGAAGTTGGTGAGGCCGGCGTTCTCAATCAATAAATAGAAATCCTCATAAATCCCGGCTCTCCTCAAGAAGTCATCGGAGGGCCATTCACACGGCCGGACCTCCGCGGTGCGGGGCAAATTGAATTTGGGCTTCTCCTCTTCTTCCTTTCGTTTTTTCCTTAGAGCTTCGGCTCGACGAGCCCCTCAAAAATTTCTTCATTATTTCTGAAACAATCTGAAATTTTTAGTAACTTCAAATAAAAGTGAACCAACTTCAATAAAATTGGTAGTAACAACTCCCACAAGTGCCTAGAGCCTATATAAAGCATTAGAACTACTTGGAACCATATAAATTTGACGTGCAAGCTCAAGAACATGGTCAGCTATGTACCACAAATTTGCAATGAATAAAGCACTAGAACAAAAACTAATTGGACCAATGGAGGAGTCACATACCAAGGAACAATCTCCCCAAGCAGTTTTGCGAGAGGTGCTTTGAGCAAGGAGATCGAAAATCACAGCAACGGGGGCTGGAACTCGTGCTTGAGTTGGTTTTTCGTGTTTGTGTGAGACAGAGGAAGAAGATGGGTGCAGGAATAAGTGGAGGAGGGCCACCGTGGGCCCACGAGGCAGGGGGCGCGCCCAGGGGGGTAGGGCGCGCCCTCCAGCCTCGTGGCCAGGTGGAAACTCCCCCCGTGGTGATTTTTGCATAGTAAATTCTCAAATATTCCCGAAAAAATCATATTAAATTGGCATGGCATTCTGAGGACTTTTATTTTCGGGATATTTTTATATTGCATGGATAAGTCAGGAGACAGACAGAAAAATACTATTTTACTTTATTTCTACTAAATAACAGAAAATATAAAGAGGGTACAGAAGGTTGTGCTTCTAGTTTCATTCATCTCGCGATCATCAAAATGAACCCACTAACAAGGTTGATCAAGTTTTGTTAACAAACTCATTCCGAAAAATCACGGAATCGGAGAAATTTCGAATAACACTAAGTTACCTCAACGGGGATATGAAAATCCCCAACAATAAGAATATCATACTTTTTCTTGACAGTAGGGAGAGGAAATTTAAAACCTCCAAATATAATCGATGGAATTTTTCCAATAGAGTTGATACTATAAACTTGAGGTTGTTTCCTCGAAAAGTGTACCGTGTGCTCATTGCCATTAACATGAAAAGTGACATTGCCTTTGTGGCAATCAATAACAGCCCCTGCAGTGTTAAGGAAAGGTCTTCCAAGAATAATAGACATGCTATCATCCTCGGGAATATCAAGAATAACAAAGTCCGTTAAAATAGTAACGTTTGCAACCACAATAGGCACATCCTCACAAATACCGACAGGTATAGCAGTTGATTTATCAGCCATTTGCAAAGATATTTTAGTAGGTGTCAACTTATTCAAGTCAAGTCTACGATATAAAGAGAGAGGCATAACACTAACACCGGCTCCAAGATCACATAAAGCAGTTTTAACATAATTTCTTTTAATGGAGCATGGTATAGTAGGTACTCCTGGATCTCCAAGTTTCTTTGGTATTCCACCCTTAAAAGTATAATTAGCAAGCATGGTGGAAATTTCAGCTTCAGGTATCTTTCTTTTATTAGTAATAATATCTTTCATATAATTAGCATAAGGATTTGTTTTGAGCACATCAGTTAATCGCATACGCAAAAAGATGGGTCTAATCATTTCAGCAAAGCGCTCAAAATCCTCATCATCCTTTTTCTTGGATGGTTTCTGAGGAAAAGGCATGGGTTTCTGAACCCATGGTTCCCTTTCTTTACCATGTTTCCTAGAAACGAAGTCTCTTTTATCATAACGTTGATTCTTTGATTGTGGGTTATCAAGATCAACAACAGGTTCAACTTCTACATCATTATCATTACTAGGTTGAGCATTAACATGAACATTATCATTTGTATTATCACTAGGTTCATGTTCATCACCTGATTGTGTTTTAGCATCAGAAACAGAGATGTCATTTGGATTATCAGGTGGTTCAGCAATAGGTTCACTAGAAGTTTGCAAAGTCCTATCATTTTTCTTTTTCTTCCTCTTAGAAGAACTAGGTACATCAATATTGTTTCTCTGAGAATCTTGCTTGATTCTCTTAGGGTGGCCTTCAGGATACAAAGGTTCCTGAGTCATTCTACCAGTTCTAGTAGCCACTCTAATAGCATAATCATTTTTCTTACTATTCATTTCATCAAGCACTTCTTTCTGAGCTTTAAGTACTTGTTCTACTTGAGTGGTAACCATAGAAGCATGTTTGCTAACAAGTTTAAGTTCACCTCTAATATCCGCCATATAATCACCCAAGCATTTAATCATAAAGGTATTCTGTTTTAATTGTCTACCAAAATAAGCATTAAAGTCATCTTGCTTAAACATAAAGTCATCAAACTCATCCAAGCACTGACTAGCAATTTTAGTAGGAGGGACTTCAGCTTTATCATATCTATAGAGAGAATTTACCTTTACTACCTGTGTCGGGATATCGGGAGGTTCTTCAGTAAATAAGTAATTGAGATCATATACTTCTTCAGCAGGCGGTAAATTAAGACCATGTATTTCTTCAATAGGAGGTAAATTCTTAACATCTTCAGCTTTAATACCTTTTTCTTTCATAGATTTCTTTGCTTCTTGCATATCTCCGGGACTGAGAAATAGAACACCTCTCTTCTTCAGAGTTGGTTTAGGAATAGGCTCAGTAATTGGATCTAGAGATGGCTCAGGAATAGGCTCAGTAATTGGCTCAGGAACTGGCTCAGGAGGTAGCTCGGGAGGTGCCCAATTATTTTCATTTGCCAACATATTATTCAATAGAATTTCAGCGTCATCCGGTGTTCTTTCCCTAAAAAGAGAACCAGCATAACTATCCAGGTAATCTCTGGAAGCATCAGTTAGTCCATTATAAAAGATATCAATATTTCAGGTTTCTTAAGAGGATGACCAGGCAAAGCATTAAGTAATTTGAGAAGCCTCCCCCAAGCTTGTGGGAGACTCTCTTCTTCAATTTGCACAAAATTGTATATTTCCCTCAAAGCAGCTTGTTTCTTATGAGCGGGGAAATATTTAGCAGAGAAGTAATAAATCATATCATGGGGACTTTGCACACAACCAGGATCAAGAGAATTATACCATATCTTAGCATCACCCTTTAATGAGAACGGAAATATCTTGAGTAAATAAAGGTAGCGTGATCTCTCATTATTAGTAAACAGGGCAGCTATATCATTTAACTTAGTAAGATGTGCCACAACAGTTTCAGATTCATAGCCATAAAAAGGATCAGATTCAACCAAAGTAATTATATCTGGATCAACAGAAAAATCATAATAGTCCTGATCAGGAACACAGATAGGTGAAGTAGCAAAAGCAGGGTCGGGTCTCATTCTACCTCTAAAAGATTCTTTACTCCATTTAACTAGCAACCTCTTAAGTTCCTGTCTATCCTGGCAAGCAAGAATAGCTGCAAAAGATTCAGCATAAAAAAGATAACCCTCAGGAATAGCAGGCATAGGTTCATCATCACTAACATCATCGTCTTTAGGTTCAATAATTTCTCTTTCTCTAGACCTAGCAATTTGCTCATCAAGAAATTCACCAAGTGGCACAATAGTATCAAGCATAGAAGTAGTTTCATCATAAGTATCGTGCATAGCAGAAGTGGCGTCATCAATAACATGCGACATATCAGAATCAATAACAGTAATAGGTTTAGGTGTCGCGAACTTACTCAGAACAGAAGGAGAATCTAGTGCAAGGCTAGATGGCAGTCCCTTACCTCCCCTCGTGGTTGAGGGCAAAATAGTAGTTCGATCATCTTTCAAGTTCTTCATAGTGTCCAGCAGATATAAATCCCAAGTGACTCAAAGAATAGAGCTATGCTCCCCGGCAACGGCGCCAGAAAAAGGTCTTGATAACACACAAGTATAGGGGATCGCAACAGTTTTCGAGGGTAGAGTATTCAATCCAAATTTATTGATTCGACACAAGGGGAGCCAAAGAATATTCTCAAGTATTAGCAGCTGAGTTGTCAATTCAACCACACCTGGAAACTTAGTATCTGCAGCAAAGTGTTTAGTAGCAAAGTAATATGATAGTGGTGGTAACGGTAACAAAAGTAAAGACAGCAAAAGTAATGTTTTTGGTATTTTGTAGTGATTGTAAAAGTAGCAACGGAAAAGTAAATAAGCGAGAACCAGTATATGGAAAACTCGTAGGCACCGGATTAGCGATGGATAATTATGCCGGATGTGGTTCATCATGTAGCAGTCATAACATAGGGTGACACAGAACTAGCGCCAGTTCATCAATGTAATGTAGACACGTATTCCGTATATAGTCATACATGCTTATGGAAAAGAACTTGCATGACATCTTTTGTCCTACCCTCCCGTGGCAGCGGGGTCCTATTGGAAACTAGGGGATATTAAGGCCTCCTTTTAATAGAGAACCGGAACAAAGCATTAGCACAAAGTGAATACATGAACTCCTCAAACTATCGTCATCACCGGGAGTGGTCCCGATTATTGTCACTTCGGGGTTGCCGGATCATAACACATAGTAGGTGACTATAGACTTGCAAGATAGGATCAAGAACACACATATATTCATGAAAACATAATAGGTTCAGATCTGAAATCATGGCACTCGGGCCCCAGTGACAAGCATTAAGCATAGCAAAGTCATAGCAACAACAATCTCAGAACATAATGGATACTAGGGATCAAACCCTAACAAAACTAACTCGATTACATGATAAATCTCATCCAACCCATCACTGTCCAGCAAGCCTACGATGCAATTACTCATGCACGGCAGTGAGGATCATGAAATTGATTATGGAGGATGGTTGATGATGACGACGACGACGAATCCCCCTCTCCGGAGCCCCGAACGGACTCCGGATCAGCCCTCCCAAGAGAGATTAGGGCTTGGCGGCAGCTCCGTATCGTAAAATGCAATGATTTCTTCTCTCTGATTTTTTTCTCCCCGAAAGCCAATATATGGAGTTGGAGTTGGCGTCGGGGGGCCACCAGGGGGCCCACGAGGTAGGGGGCGCGCCCAGGGGGAGCCCTCCACCCTCGTGAGCAGGGTGTGGGCCCCCTGGTCTTCATCTTTTGCGAGGATTTTTCTTTATTTTTTCTAAGGTGTTCCGTGGAGTTTCAGGACATTCCGAGAACTTTTATTTTCTGCACAAAAAACAACACCATGTCTGTTCTGCTGAAAACAGCGTCAGTCCGGGTTAGTTCCATTCAAATCATACAAGTTAGAGTCCAAAACAAGGGCAAAAGTGTTTGGAAAAGTAGATACGATGGAGACGTATCACGGCGCCGTAGGCAGGCACAGGCGGGGGGCACCCCTAGCCGCTGTAGGGAGCGGCGTTCTGCGCGGTGAAGAGAGCCTAGTGGTCCGTCGGGCGAGGCCCAAGGATGCCTGGAGCGGGAGCTCGAGGGACCGGCATCGAGTACGCGTGGACGACGCCGGTCCATGGGTTGGTGCCGTACGTCCATGTAGGAGTCGCCTGCTGCTGCTGCTGACAAGGGGCCCCCCGGCGCCTGTTGCTCCTTGCGGCCGCCCCCGTGATGGTTGCCACGGCATCCGCCACCCAGCTGCTGGGGGCAGCGGGAGGGGCGGGAGGCGCGGGCGGGAGGGAGAAGTACCCCGGAGGCGCGGGGGGCGGGGGCTGCTAGCGCGGCGCGAGTGGGGCGGCCGATGGAGGGGCGCCACGTGAGGTGCCGGCGGCGAGGGCGTGATGCTGCACACACTTCTTGACCCCCTTCATTCGACGCTCCTCCAACCGCAAGTACGCCACAAACTTGGGGAAGGAGGGCTCCGGCATCAAGGTGAGGTTGGAGGCGGCGTTGCTGAAGTCCTCGTTGAGACCAGCGGTGAGCGTGCTGAGGAGGAGGTCGTCATCAACCTTGGCTCCAATGTCGCGGAGCTCATCCGCCAACGTCTTCAGGCGGCGGCAGTAGTCATCAATGGACTGTTCATCCTGGTGACAGTCAAAAAATTCCTGCTGCAAAAAAACGCGGCACTGAAGCTTGTTGTCGGTGAAGAGGCCGTTCAGCTTGACCCACATGGCGCGGGCGTCGTCGCCGGCGCTCACGACCGTGTGGAACAAGTCCTTGGAGATGGTGGTGAAGAACCACTGGATGATCGTGGCGACGATCGCGGTCCACTCGGCATCATCTACCTTGGCACAGGAGTCAACGGTGCCATCCACATGATCCACGAGGTTGTTCTCGCGGAAGAGCAGCGAGAAGTACGTCTTCCACACAACGTACGTGGAGTTGGAGGCGTCGACGACCACGGGGACGCTGTAGGACCTTGAAGTATGTCTAGAGGGGGGGTGATTAGTCTACTTGACCAATTAAAAACTTAGCCTTTTCCCAACTTTAGACTTTGGCAGATTTTAGCTATCTTAGGACAAGTCAAGCAATCATCACACAATTCAAGCAAGCATGCAAAGAGTATATAGGCAGCGGAAATTAAAGCAGGCAACTTGCAAGAAAGTAAAGGGAAGGGTTTGGAGGATTCAAACGCAATTGGAGACATGGATGTTTTTGGCATGGTTCCGATAGGTGGTGCTATCGTACATCCACGTTGATGGAGACTTCAACCCACGAAGGGTAATGGTTGCGCGAGTCCACGGAGGGCTCCACCCACGAAGGGTCCACGAAGAAGCAACCTTGTCTATCCCACCATGGCCGTCGCCCACGAAGGACTTGCCTCACTAGCGGTAGATCTTCACGAAGTAGGCGATCTCCTTGCCCTTACAAACTCCTTGGTTCAACTCCACAATCTTGTTGGAGGCTCCCAAGTGACACCTAGCCAATCTAGGAGACACCACTCTCCAAGAAGTAACAAATGGTGCGTTGGTGATGAACTCCTTGCTCTTGTGCTTCAAATGATAGTCTCCCCAACACTCAACTCTCTCTCATAGGTTTTGGATCTGGTGGAAATAAGATTTGAGTGGAAAGCAACTTGGGGAAGGCTAGAGATCAAGATTCATATGGTAGGAATGGAATATCTTGGCCTCAACACATGAGTAGGTGGTTCTCTCTCAGAAATGGTAAGTTGGAAGTGTAGGTTTGTTCTGATGTCTCTCTCCATGAATGAAGAGGAGGTGGAGGGGTATATATAGCCTCCACACAAAATCTAACAGTTACACACAATTTACCAAACTCGGTGGGACCGAATCATCAAACTCGGTCGGACCGATTTAGTAAACCTAGTGACTGTTAGGATTTTCGGTGGGACCGAAATGCAACTCGGTTAGACCGATATGGTTAGGGTTAGGGCATAACGTAATCTCGGTAAGACCGATTACACAAACTCGGTAAGACCGATTTTGGTAATAAGCTTTCCAGAGAGTTGGTCAGGTAAACTCGATGGGACCGATTTGCTCTTTTCGGTGAGACAGAAATGTTACAAAAGGGAAACAGAGAGTTTACATTGCAATCTCGGTGGGACCGATCGCTCACTTCGGTTACACCGAAACATTACGAAGGGAAACAGAGAGATTACAATCCCATCTCGGTGAGACCGAGATCCCTATCGGTAGGACCGATTTGCCTAGGGTTTGTGGCAGCGGCTATGACATTAGAACTCGGTGGTGCTGGATAGGAAGAATCGGTGTGACCGATTTTGGCTTTAGGTTTAGGTAATTTGTGGATGTGAGAAAGTAGTTGAGGGTTTTTGGAGCATATCACCAAGCACATGAAGCAAGAGGCTCATTAAGCAACACCTCATCCCTCCTTGATAGTATTGGCTTTTCCTATAGACTCAATGTGATCTTGGATCACTAAAATGTAAAATGAAGAGTCTTGAGCTTTTGAGCTTGAGCCAATCCTTTGTCATTAGTATTTTGAGGGATCCACTTTCATCATCCATGCCATGCCATTCATTAAGCTTTCCTGAAATAATAGTCTTGGAATAGCATTAGCTCAATGAGCTATATGTTGTTATGAATTACCAAAACCACCTAGGGATAGTTGCACTTTCAATCTCCCCCTTTTTGGTAATTTATGACAACATATAGATCAAAGCTTCAACAAATGATAATAAGATTGAAAAACATCGTCGCTTTGAGAAGTATGTGATAAGCAAGAGCTCCCCCTAAATTTGTGCATAGTTTAAGATTTGCTTTGGACTGCAAATGCACAAGGAATTAGGCTCATGGGTTACTCTTCCATGTCACATACATCTTGGTGGAGCGCTCAAAATGATAAAGATTGAATACATGCACTCATCACCAAGCAAAGTGAATGATCACATATGGATAGATAAGATAATATCATCAAACATGCATAAGTGTAGCTTATGATCAAACACATGATCATCAATGTCTCACAAAAACAGCATAGTATCTCAAGCAATCAAAAGCAAACAAAGTTTAACCACCAAAGCAAGAGAGAACAAAAGCAACACTCTCTCTCTCGAAGCCTATGATCTATACATTTTTCTCCCCCTTTGGCAACAAGTTGCCAAAAAGTTCATAAAAAATGCATCGTGCTAGATCGACTCTCAGGCTTGATCTTCAGGTGGTGGTGTCCGGAGAACTCCAAGAATGAATGCTTCAGTTGAAGTAGAGGGAGCTGGAGGAGTTGGTGCTGGAGCTGGTTGCACTGGAGCTGTAGGAGCTGTAGCTGGTGCAGATGATGTGGCTCTGGTGTCTGGCATAGGCACTGCAGCTGACCTCTGAGCTCTAGGCACTCTGGCAAATACATTAGTGGTAGTCTTGCCCTTCCTCTCCTACATGTCATCCTGTAGCTGCTCCACAACTGACTGAATCTCAGTTACTTTGACATCTAGATCATAGAATTTTTGTTCCATGATTCTTTCCAAGCTCTGCTGATTTTGAGTGAGGGTGGCCAATCCCTTCTCAATCCTCAGTGCTGATGCTATCAAGTAACCAAGATGCTCCTGTTTGTTCTTCAAAAAGTACTCAGATGCCTCCTCTTGAGTTGGCATCTTGGCAGCCTTCTCTTTCCTTACCTTCTCCTTCTTCTCTTGAGCTTGTACTGATGATGGTTCATTCTCATTCATGACAACCTAATTGTCCTCAAAGTCTGGATAAAGAGGAAAATGTTCCTTATCCAATAGATATTTTCTTGTGCCCATCTTTGAGTTAATCAACTCCTGAATCTGAGGGGCATATCCACAGCTTCTCTTTTGATCTGCTGCTGTCCTCTTAATGGTCTCAACCATAAGGCTCATGACCTTGAATTTCTGTGGCACATCAAACAAATGCAACATGTTGATTGCATGCCCTCTAATCATGTTGTGGTCACCAGACTTAGGCAACAGAGTGTGCCTTAGGATGTAGTTGATTGTTGGCAGCCCTGACAGAAGAAAGTGGACTGACCCAAACTTATGTGTCTCAATGGCTTTGTCTAGGATCTCCTTGTACATATGTGCCATGGAATTGTGGTCCATCTTCTTCTTGGCATAGACATCCAAGTCATCTTCACTCTCCTTTGGGGCATTGATCAGTTTTGCCCACTCCTCAACGGTTGACGGGTATCTTGTACCTTCAAACATCCAAATTATCCTCCCATCTGGATAGAAGTGTGCTGTGGAGTAGAATTGCATAATGAGTTCATCATTCCAGTTGGTGAGCTTTTGCCCAACAAAATCTGCAACTCCACATGCAACAAAACTGTCTTGCACTCCAGGATAGTGTTCTTCATTTTCTTTCATGTAGGTCCAGTCGACCCACCTCATATCACACACTATGGGCTTCTTGTCCAACAAAATTGTCTCATAGAAGTCCTGTTGTTCCTTTGTATGGAACCTGTAATCAACAGCAGTCCTTCTCCTTGTGGCATATGGATCTGTCATCCTCCATAGCTTCAACCCTGAGTCTCTTCTGATGTTCATATCCTCAGCCATAGGATGGGCATCATTATGGTCTGGTATCTTGGGCTTGAGCTTCCTCGGGACTTGTCCTTCTTCATCTTCCTCATCAGCAACTTCAGGCACTGGGGCCTTGTTCTTCTTAGCAGCTGGAATACTCCTGGCATTCCTCTTTGGTGCAATCTTGGGCTTGGGGCAGCTTTGGGTGCTTCCTTGGGCTTTGATGTTGCAACCCCTGACTTAATTGCATCACCCATAAGCTTTTGTGCCTTGGATGCTGGTGCAGCAACCTCTTCTTCCTCTTCCATCATGGAAGGTTGCCCAACAACTCTAGCTATGGTCTTTTTGACCCTTTCTTTCCTTTTCTTTCCTTTTGTAGCAGGCTCTTGGGGATCAGGCTTCTCAGGCACTTGAGTAGATCCTCTGACCTTCAGCATATGTGTCCTCTTGGCAAGAACCTTCCTATTGAGTCCAGGTTTAGTGGTCTTGGCTGAGCCATACTCCTTCTTGAGCACTACCTTCTTGGAAGTAGCCTCATCCTCTTCTGCTCTATAATCCTCATCCTCAGAATCTGAGGTTCTCTTCTTCCTTGTCCTGGTGGCAGCTTTAGGCAGGTTGCTTGGGGTGCTCCTGCTACCTTCATCTGAAGTGCTAGAGGGACTAGTGCCCTCACTCATGTGCATCTGCTCTTCTGACCTATTCTGACTATCACTTTGGTCTGACATGTTGCAAATCACTGACTGCTGACCCTGTGAAGAGTTATAGATGAGATAGAGTGGATGAGCCTCACAAAATGCAGAGATTTTTGCAAAAGAATGATTCAAAAATTCAGTTTTAGTTTTCCATAGAAAGCATTTCGGATCAACCGATTTTCAAACTCGGTGATACCGAAGCAGTTTTGGAACCTAAACTGATGAACTCGGTTGGACCGAATCACAGTTTGGTGGCACCGAGACTGCTAGGGTTTCACAAAGTCCTAAAATCGGTCTCACCGATTAGCAATTCCCGGTCAGACTGAGAGTTACTAGTGCAATGGCATTAGCCAAATCAGTGGGACCGAGTTTTTCAACTCGGTGGGTCCGAGATGGTTTTGGCGGAAACCTAACCCTAAATTTTCAAATATAATCTAATCTAAGGATTGCATTGACTGGATAGGAGTGTTTCAATCGTGGCAAGAATCATTAAGAACACAATGTGCTAGGAATCGGACGAGGATAGCACTGTGATCGAGTTCATAACCTAACTTGGCGATGAACTCGCTACGGCGGCAACGGCGGGGGTGAAATCCGTTGACGGCGGCGGAGACCAGCGACAGGAGGCGGCTAGCGACGAGGAGACGATCCAGAGACCCTGATGGCAGAGCGAGCTATTGCGCAGGCGAAGAGGTTCGGAGAAATTTCCAAATTTTTGCCCGTGACTATATATAGCCCGACCCTGTCGGTGTGACCGAGTGGAACAACTCGATGGCACCGAGATGCATAACTGTGTATAGTTACAGCAACTCGATGTGACCGAAAAGTTCAAATCGGTTGCACCGAGATTGAAAACCTAGATCGACTTAGTGATATCGGTGGGACCGAAATGGAGGAATCGGTCAGACTGAGAATCACAAAGAAGTTTTGGAAGTCTAAGTCTATGACAAATCGGGGACTCCGAGTGCTCCTCACACAGAGTGGTTCGAATCTGACTTGATCAAATTTTGTGATGTAGCATGAATAGAGTTTGAGACGAGAAAAGCATAGATAGCTAGAGAAGGTTCTTAGGCATTCTTGTCCATCCACTTGGCAAAAAGAAAAAAGAACCAAACAATCAAAACAACAAGTGGATGTCCTCGAATGAGTAAAATATGCACCAACATGCTCACACAATAAGATGGCAAATGAAATATGTGGTAAAACATGCGCAACCAATTCTAGCATCTATCAAAACAATTGGCGATGACTAGGTCATCTATATATGAGTATATTGACTTAGGAGTCAAATGAAATCATTTGATCATAGGTCATACTCATCGTTTAAGCTTAAGTGGGGTTACCACTTTTACATAATGCATTGATGTGTTCACACAATTAGAGTTGCTTTGACTCAATTCTTAGAGTTAAGCTCCCCCTAGATGTGAGATCCCCTTTTAGAGGGATGAACTAACCTTGGGTTTTGTCGATGATGACTTCATGTAGGTGTTGAAGATGTGGATGCTCAAGGTTGATGTAGATCATTTGGAGCAATCCTTTGGAGTGAGTTTCACTTTCAACATACCTACATGGTTAGTCCCACAAGGAACAAACAAGAATATCCATAGACATAGAGTGATGCACACACAAGATAATGTCCATGAAATCATTAGGTTATCTTGTCCCTTGCCTTACCAACATGAGGGTTTGTGACTCCTTGAACTAGTGCAAGATGTGGAAGTTGATTGCACTTGTTGTTGCCAAAAAGATATGAGTGAGGAATGTTGGCGGAGTCACCCTCAAGAACTCTCTAGTTCTTCTTCTTCGGGATCCACATCATTTTGATGGGAATCCTTGGAGTTGTAGTTGTACTTGATGAAGTAGAACTTGACGTAGTCTTGGGAACCCACTTGACCGAGACCTTAGGTGCTTCTTCAAATGCATCAATCTCTTCTTGAAGCTTGTCCTTGCCTTTGTTCTTGTGGTCTTGTGGTGGAAGATCATCTTGTGCTTGTGTTCCTTTGAAGGAAGTAGGATCATACTTCTCTTGTTGAGGAACAAACTTCGTCTTGGGGTATTGATCTTCTTCCCACTCAACTCCATTGGCATTGAACTTTTGTTCAAAACCAACACCTTGATTCTTCCGGTGCCTTCCTTGCTTGCGTACAATTTCCTCGAATTGCTTACTCCCGGCAAGGCTCTTGTAAACACCTTTCTCTATAATTCCCTTCAATAAGCTATTTTCTTGCTCAAGTGTAACTTGGCTAAGAGAATCATTAGTGGAATCAAGAGAACTACTAGAAGCAACAATATTGGATTTGACATTACTATTGTTACTACTAGAGGAAGTATCTTTCTTGTACTTGTTACTAGACTTGACTTGAGGCATGTAAGTAGATAAGAGTAAACGCTTGGCAATGTAAGAAGAACTTTTCTTGCGGAGATCATCATTGATTGCTTTTAAGAATTCATGCTCTTGCTCAAGATTGAGCTTTTCAAAACGTAACTTCTCATGAGCCCTTTGTCGGTGCCAAAACCGGCGGATCTCGGGTAGGGGGTCCCGAACTGTGCGTCTAGGCGGATGGTAACATGAGACAAGGGAAACGATGTTTCTACCCAGGTTCGGGCCCTCTCGATGGAGGTAAAACCCTACTCCTGCTTGATTAATATTGATGATATGGGTAGTACAAGAGTAGATCTACCACGAGATTGGAGTGGCTAAACCTTAGAAGCTAGCCTATGGTATGATTGTTGTTCGTCCTACGGACTAAACCTCTCCGGTTTATATATACACCGGAGAGGGCTAGGGTTACACAGAGTCAGTTACAATGGGAGGAGATCTTCATATCGTATCGCCAAGCTTGCCTTCCACGCCAAGGAAAGTCCCATACGGACACGGGACAGAGTCTTCAATCTTGTATCTTCATAGTCCGGGAGTCCGGCCAAAGGTCTTAGTCCGGCCATCCAGACACCCCCTAATCCAGGACTCCCTCAGTAGCCCCCGAACCAGGCTTCAATGATGACGAGTCCGACGCGCAAGTTGTCTTCAGCATGGCAAGGCGGGTTCTCCTGCAAATTCTCTGTATCCGTCTTCTAGTGTGTGTTGTCCTCCTCGGCTTCTGTGCCCCATAATGACCATCTTCCATGCGTCAAACGAATGCGAAAATCCAGGGGGTTTTCTTTTCACTTACCCCCCCCCCCCGGTTGCGTTAATGAGCCGCCAATAAAAGAGACGGGGATTTAGATCCAATTTGCACCATCTTCCCTCCGCGAGTCTTCATCAGAGCGCCTCTGACAAAGATCCATTCCAACATGGCCAGTCGATGCCGCTCCTCCTCTCGCCCCTCCAGCCCTCGGCCCGGAGATTGGGGGCGGTGCTCCGTCCCGCATAGCAAGTTAGTAGTGCTTCAGTCCAAGGGGCTTCTCCCCCCAGCATATATGGTCCCTGTTCGAGCCGGGATTGCTGCCTATAGCGGCGAAGAGCAGGCGGAGGGTGTTCCCAATCCCTCTCAAGGAGAGCGGGTACCTAGTCCCTTATTTGATGAGAGGACTAGGATTTCCAATTCATCCGTTTCTCCGAGGGTTGCTAGAGTTCTACAGCCTCCAGCTACATAACCTCACGCCCGCCTCCATTTTGCACATCGCGGGCTTCGTGGCCCTCTGCGAGCTATTCTTGGGTGTCGAGGCCCTTTTCCCGCTGTGGAAGAGGTTGTTTTGCCTTGTCCCCCGTTCTCAGGAGGGGTCTATTTATCAGGTGGGTGGAGCCGAACTATGGCGCATCGCCGGGACCGGATATCTATCCGGCACCCCAAAGAGGGCGTCCGAAGACTGGCCCTCAGAGTGGTTTTATATAGATGACGTCCCCCTGCCGGACCCTGTACGGATCGGCCTCCCCGAGTTCAATAATGCCCCGTTGAAGAAGCGCCTGAGTTGGCGCCCACGGAACCCTCAGAGGGAAGCTGACAGGGACGTCCTGTACCTGATGAGCCGGATAAGGTTGTTGACTCATTCCGGATTGACCATGATTATGGTCATGGCCATATGCATTACGCGAGGGGTGCATCCGCTTCAATACAGAGGCCACCCCATGTGGGATTTCAACGGAGAGGATGACGCTACCCGGTGCGGTCGCAAGGGGCCAGATTCGGCTGCCACTTTAACGAGAATCTTATCCGCTTTGTACAAGGGGGAAGAGGAAGAATTCCTCCGTATCAACCCGGAAGGCGATTCTCTATGTACAATCCTCCTAGTTGGGTGAGCGGACACTTTCACTTGCCTATCTGTTTTTGGAATTCCCGTAGTTGAGTACTTAGACTAGTAATGTTTAAACGCAGGAGTTGCGCCAGGCTGTGAAGGAAATAAACAGCCCTGCTCCACAACCCGACGACCCGGAATGGCCCCTCGATCCGGACTCCCAAGAAGATCTGGACTTATGCGTGGAGTTGATTGATGGAGTATTTCACCAATTGAGCAAGGATAACTCCTTAGTGGCCATCATGGCCGACTATCCCGGACTACTTCCAGCCTCCAAGGTAACTAAGACCGAAGTCCCAGTATTCTCATGTTTTATCTTGCATGCCGTGTACTAACAGTGTTTCGCAGGGTAAATCCTTGAGGCGGAAGGCTGAGCCCACGATGGGCAGCCAACAAGGGCCGCTGAAGCCAGGCGGGCCAAAAAGAAGTGCGGACCGGATCGAGATTCCGGCGCAACGGTATGGCGTGCGGTTTTAACGCCTAGGGTTTATGCCCTTGAGTCTTACTAATGCTCATGATTTTCTTAGAAAGAAGAGAACCCGCCGGACTATGTCCGCCGGTCAAGGTTCGAGGTCGGGTCCAGAAGCGGAGGCAGACACGGGACGCGCCTCGGGCGCTCCTCCGACAGAGGGTGCCGACGGGCTATCTGCCACCAATTCAGAGGTGGAGAGTGCCCTGAACCACAGGCGTCGCCGGACTGTTCTTCGTGACGCGTGTTTTCCCCTAGAGGCGTTGGACGCCTTTAATACAGGAGATGCGTATCTCCGTGCTGCTCAAAATGGTCTAGCCAGAGCCACGGAGCAGTATGTGAAAGACATACAGGTGAGTAAAATTGAAGGTTATATATGTCAGTAGCCCCCGAGACTTGAAATAGTGAAGATAACTGTTTGAAGGATCATGTGCTATGCAGTGTCTTACAAAGAAGAACATGCAATTGTCCCAGGAGCTCGAAGAGTGCAAGGCTCAGCTCAAGGCCGCATTGGCCAATTCAGAGAATGTCAAGGGGACGCCCACATGTAATATATGCTTCGAAAGGTACTTCCGTTTTAAAATGCGGCAGGCGTGCAACCCTGACGATAATAATGCAGATGAGGCCAGAGTAAATCCGGACCAGCAACAACTCCTACGCCAACTAAAGGCTGGCGAGAGCGTGCTGACGAGGGTGAGGCAAGAGAAGAACAAGCTTCAAGACGCCAATACCCAGCTAGGCGAGGAACTGAAAGATTTTCGTATTCAGTTGTCTTCTGCCGTGAAGGAGAATCAGTGACTTCGATGCGGCATTTTTAGTAAGTGCTTGAACGAATCTTCGAAAAAAGAATTCTGTGAGGAAGTCAATTGACAGGGCTATGTCTGTAGGTCTGCTGACGGGTCGTCCGGCGGAGGAAATGCCCGGTTCATCGGGAGACCTTCTTCCCGAGCTGTTGCAACTACACGAATGAGTTCGGCAGGCAATGCAAAGCGTCATCCAAGCTATGTGGCCATCCCTCTCCATGCCCGAAGGCCTTGAGGAGCTTACCAAGAAGCTGGAGGGAGTGCGGCAGCGCTTCCGGTTGTGGAAGATATCGGCTTGCCATCAAGGTGCCAGGGAGGTCTGGGCCATGGTGAAGACTCGGTACATGAAGGCTGACCCAAACCACATGGCCGAGGTCGGCCCTATAGGTCCGGACGGAAAGGAGATCCCGGTTAGCTTAGCATATGGCCAGGTGGAGCTAGCTGCAAAGTATTCCCAACAGGACTGTAAATTAGACCGCCTGTTGGATGGTATTGAAGAAGAATATGCCGAGTCGGATTGACTCTGTAAAAATGACATAAAAAATGCCTTCTAGCCGGATTGTAGATCGTTTGTCATTGCAGACCTTTTCGCTTCGACCTCTGGACGCTATAGTCCGGAGTGTGTCCGAATACCCTCTCGGTTATGTAAGAACCGGGGCATGCATGGAGACAAGGCGTAGGGGTCATAAGTGCTTTAGCAGACAAGTGCCCAACTAGTTATGCTATATTACATGGTTAGTAAGAAACGTCATCCAGAGAGAATAGTTCCGTTAGGGATTCCTTTCCCTGGGAGGCATGCCCTAAAGTGCATGTCCGAACTGCCGGAAAGAGCAGAAAAGCATCTGGGGGCAAATGAATAAATACGAAAGATCATCTTTTAGTTCACCGACCGAATATTCCCTTAAGAACGCTAGCTTTCGGCTTCACCTAGTCTGAGGTACACATCCGGCTGACCCAGCAGTAACAATCACAGAGGTGCTCCCTTTACCACCTAGCCGAACGAACGGGAACGTAGGGGTAAGCACAGGAGCCAGGCAACCCAGCTTGGCCAAAACTTAAGTCATATCGATGCATATAATGGTGTATAAAAGGTTCATGCGGAAGCATCACACATGTTTTGGGCATGAGGCCCGTTTTATATAAACTTCTTGGTAGAGAAGCCCCCAGGTATTATGAGCGCAGGTAGCGCGTCGGGTATGTGCGAATATTGCACAGGCAAGCCCCTAAGGGCTTGTAAAAAAAGGGTAGGGAGAAGGAACAAAATCCCGGACTGCCAAAAATAAAAATAAAAATAAAAAATAAAACAAAGGGACTGGGGAAGGAAATGAACACGGAGTCTGGCGCTAGGCATAGAACCTTCGTAGGCGTGTTGCGTTCCATGGGTTCGGCTCGAGTTGGTTATCCGATGCGCTTCGCAGACGGTACGCTCCGCCGGTCAGTACTTGGTCGATGATGAAGGGGCCCTCCCATTTGGGCTTTAATTTATCCTTTTTCTTGTCCGGCAGGCGTAGAACTAGTTCGCCAACGTTATAGGTTTTGGCCCGTACTTCTCTGCTTTGGTATCTTCGAGCCTGCTATTGATAGAATGCGGAACGAGCTTTTGCCACGTCACGCTCCTCTTCCAATGCGTCCAAGCTGTCCTGCCGATCGAGCTCGGCTTCTCTTTCTTTGTACATGCGCACTCGAGGTGAGTCATGGATTATGTCACATGTCAGTACTGCCTCTGCGTCGTATACCATAAAAAATGGTGTGAATCCGGTGGTGCGATTCGGCGTGGTCCGCAGCCCCCAGAGTACGGAGTCAAGCTCCTCTACCCAGTGCGTGTTAGATTCCTTGTGGGATCGCACTAGTCTGGGTTTGATGCCTCTCATAATGAGACCATTGGCCCGTTCGACTTGACCGTTAGTTTGAGGGTGATAGACTGAAGCATAGTCGAGCTTGATGCCCATGTTTTTGCACCAAAGTTTGACTTCATCGGCCGTGAAGTTTGTGCCGTTGTCGGTTATGATGCTGTGGGGGACGCCGTAACGGTGTACGACCCCGGATATGAAGTCTATCACTGGTCCGGATTCGGCCGTCTTTACAGGCTTGGCTTCTATCCATTTGGTGAATTTGTCCACCATGACCAGTAGATATTTTTGCTTGTGGGTTCCTCCTTTAAGGGGTCCGACCATGTCAAGCCCCCAGACCGCGAAAGGCCAGGTAATGGGTATAGTTTGTAGGGCGGTAGGCGGCATGTGGCTTTGGTTGGCGAATAACTGGCAACCAACACATCGTTGCACTAAGTCTTGAGCGTCTGCCCGGGCCGTTGGCCAATAAAATCCGGTACGGAAGGCCTTGCTTACAAGGGCCCGGGCTGCGGCATGGTGCCCGCCGAGTCCGGCATGAATTTCAGCCAAAAGGTCTCGCCCTTCCTCTTCGGAGATACACCTTTGAAGGACTCCGGTTATGCTTTTTTTGTAAAGCTCTCCCTCGTGGACTTTGTAGGCTTTAGATCGCCGCACTATGCAGCGGGCCTCGTTTTGGTCCTCGAGAAGTTCCTGCCTAGTTAGGTAGGCTAGGAATGGTTCTGTCCAAGGGGCAATGACTGCCATTATTGCGTGGGCTGACGGTGTTGTTTCGTTGGCGGAGCCCCCAACTGTGTCAGAATGTTCGGTGAGGGGCAGTGTAGTTGTGTCCGGGCTATTGTTTCCGGATTCTCCTTCCCATGATACAGATGGCTTGAACGGCCTTTCTAGGAAGATGTCTGGAGGGACGGCCTCGCGCTTGGCGCCAATGCGTGCCAGCACGTCTGCTGCTTGGTTATTTTCCCGGGCTATGTGATGAAAATCGAGCCCCTCAAACCGAGCTGACATCTTTAAGATGGCGTTGCGGTAAGCTGCCATTTTCAGATCCTTGGCGTCGAAGTCTCCATTTATTTGGGATATTGCGAGATTTGAATCCCCGCGGACCTCTAGGCGCTGAATGCCCATGGAGACTGCCATCCGGAGGCCATGTAAAAGGGCCTCGTATTCGGCTGCGTTGTTGGAATCCGTGTACCTTATCTGAAGTACGTATTGGACTGTGTCTCCAGTTGGGGACGTCAGAACGACGCCAGCCCCCAGGCCAGCCAACATTTTGGAGCCGTCGAAGTGCATGATCCAGTTGGAGTATGCGCCGTACTCTTTAGGGACTTCAGCTTCAGTCCATTCGGCGATGAAGTCGGCCAAAACCTGTGACTTAATAGCTCGCCTTGGCTTGTAGGTTATGTCGAACGGGAGGAGCTCGATGGCCCATTTGGCAATCCGGCCCGTTGCGTCGCGGTTGTTTATAATATCATTAAGGGGTACTTCGGATGCCACTGTTATGGAGCACTCTTGAGAGTAGTGTCGCAGCTTCCGGGATGCCATGAACACCGCGTATGCTATCTTTTGATAATGCGGGTACCGTGACTTGCATGGAATTAGTACAGTGGACACGTAGTACACTGGTTTTTGGAGGGGGAACTTGTGTCCGTCCGCTTCTCGTTCGACGACGAGCACCGCGCTTACAACTTGATGGGTTGCCATGATGTATAATAGCATTGGTTCGCCCATGTTGGGCGCGGCCAGGACCGGATTTGTTGCCACTATGGCTTTTATTTCTTCGAGTCCGGTCGTGGCGGCATCCGTCCACTCGAAGTGGTCGGTGCTCCACAGGAGGCAATAGAGGGGTAATGCCTTTTCTCCTAAGCGAGAGATAAAGCGGCTTAGAGCCGCCATGCATCCTGTCAGTTTTTGTATTTGTTTGAGGTCCTTTGGGGTATCCAATTGTGACAGAGCTCGGATCTTGGCTGGGTTTGCTTCAGTTCCTCTACCGGATACGATGAAGCCCAAGAGCTTTCCGGCTGGTACGCCGAAAACGCATTTTTCCGGGTTGAGCTTAATGTCGTATGTTCGGAGATTGTCGAACGTGAGCCTCAAGTCATCTACTAGAGTATCGACGTGTTTTGTTTTGACGACCACGTCATCTACGTATGCTTCAACTGTTTTGCCGATCTGGTTGGCCAGACATGTCTGAATCATGCGCTGATATGTTGCGCCGGTGTTTTTGAGCCCGAAGGGCATCATGTTGAAGCATAATGGGCCGTATGGGGTGATGAATGCCGTTGCAGCTTGGTCTGACTCTGCCATCTTGATTTGATGGTAGCCAGAGTATGCATCGAGGAAACACAATGAGTCGTGTCCTGCGGTGGCATTGATGATTTGATCAATTCGGGGGAGTGGGAAAGGGTCCTTTGGACAGGCCTTGTTTAATCGACACATAGGTGCCAAGATTTGTCCTTCTTTGGTACCATCACCAGGTTTGCTAGCCAGTCCGGATGTTTTATGTCTGTGATGAATCCGGCTTCCAGCAGTTTTGCTAGCTCTTCTCCCATGGCTTGTCTCTTGTGTTCAGAAAAACGCCGTAGGGTCTGCTTGACGGGTTTAAACCCTTTTAGGATGTTCAGGCTGTGCTCGGCCAGCCTGCGTGGGATTCCTGGCATATCCGAGAGGTGCCAGGCAAAAATGTCCCAATTTTCTCGCAGGAAGTCTCTGAGTGCGGCGTCTACATCCGGTTTTAATTGTGCCCCGATGGAGGCCGTTTTTGTAGGGTCCGTTGGATGGACTTGGAATTTGATTATTTCGTCCGCTGGTTTAAAAGAGGTGGACTTGGATCTCTTGTCTAGTATCACATCGTCCCTGTCCACCGTAGAGCGCAACACCGTTAATTCCTCAGCCGCTAGGGCCTCAGATAATGCCTCCAGGGCCAGTGCGGCTGTCTTGTTTTCAGCGTGGAGCGCTATGTCCGGATCACTTGCGAGAGTGATGATTCCGTTGGCCGGGCATTTTGAGCTTCATGTACCCGTAATGGGGTATGGCTAGGAAAATTGTAAATGCTTCTCGCCCTAGCAGAGTGTGGTATCCGCTGCTGAATGGGGCCACTTGAAACATGACCTCCTTGGATCTGTAATTCTCCGACGTGCCGAACACCACATCCAGTGTGATTTTTCCTGAACAGCACGCTTCCTGGCTTGGGATTATTCCCCTAAAAGTTGTGTTGCTTCGCTCAATGCGGCTCCAGTCAATTTCCATTTTTCACAGGGTTTCCTCGTAGATGAGGTTGAGTCCGCTGCTGCCATCCATGAGTACCTTTGTAAGTCGGAAGCCGTCCCTATCGGACTGAGGACCAATGCGGCTGGTGCTCGGGCTGTCCGGAATTTAGGTTCATCACTGGCATTAAAGGTGATAGCCGTGTCACTCCATGGGTTTATTGTTGCTACTTGGTAGACTTCGGCAAGGTTGCAGAGTGTTCGTTTCCTTGCATTGTTTGATGTGAAGGTCTCGAAGACTGTCGACCTCGTACTGGGAGGTATTCTTCGGGTGCTGGAGTTAAAAGCTCCTCGCCACTTCTGGCCACCTGCCGTAGTATCCAACATGCTCTGAGGCTGTGCGTTGGTGTGGCTTTCCCTGAATTATGAATTTTACAGGGTCCATTGAGCCATCCTTCCAGTACGGTCCCGTACCCTGTAGAGGGTTTTTGCTTTTTGATGTTTGGCTCAAATGCCTGGCGATAATGCGCCCTTTTGTTTCGGACTCGTGTTATATTCGGGGCCGGATTGTCCCAGAATTTATCTTCGGTTTTCCGAACGCTTTCAGTCGCACAGTACTTTCATACTATGGATGTCAAGTCGGCGAATCGTGTAATTTCGCGGCGACCTATGGCGTTGAGGATTCCGATGTCCGTGCAGTTGTTACAGAAGAGTGAAATTGCTTCTTTCTCACGGCAGTCCTTTATCCTGTTCATAACCAGGAGGAATCTGGCCCAGTAGTGGTGTGCTGTTTCTCCGGACTCTTGCCATATTAGGGATAAATCCCGTATAGTTGGGTGGGCGGGTGGAATTAAATCCGGAACCCTGCCCGATGTAAGATTCAGGGGCCGAGCGGTTTCCGAATTCGGAAGCTTGCTTTCTTGGATATTATTCAATGAATCGGGCATGCTGCCTGACTTTAGGTTCAGGGTTTGGGCGACATCCTCCCCTCCGCGGGTATCCGGCTTGGAGGGATCGGGAATCCGGACGTGTCTGGTCCTTAGGGCGGGCGAAGACTCGCCGCATTGTTCTTCCACCACTTCGACGTGATGGGTGATCTGGGGAGAGTCAATCTCTCTCTAATCGGGTTTAAGCCCAATCTGGTCGTAATCAGTAGCGACTCCCAGGGCCACGATGCGATCCAAGAGCTCGTTCAGGGAGAAGAGCTCCATCGGATCTAACTGTGGCAAGCTTCGAGCTGATGTGAAGATTGCTTTCGTTGGCCCGAGAGGTCATCGTCGGCGCGAGGGCCGGACAGGCGGTCATCAAAAACCTGCCTAGCCGGAGAGTTTGGCCGACAGCCAAAGCTCCTTTAGCAACGACGCCATCTTTAAAGACGGGATGCGGCATCCTTCCTGATGGTGACGACACAGCGGAACTCTCAATGAAAGCACCAATGTCGGTGTCAAAACCGGCGGATCTCGGGCAGGGGGTCCCGAACTGTGCGTCTAGGCGGATGATAACAGGAGACAAGGGACACGATGTTTTTACCCAGGTTCGGGCCCTCTCGATGGAGGTAAAACCCTACTCCTGCTTGATTAATATTGATGATATGGGTAGTACAAGAGTAGATCTACCACGAGATCGGAGTGGCTAAACCTTAGAAGCTAGCCTATGGTATGATTGTTGTTCGTCCTACGGACTAAACCTCTCCGGTTTATATAGACACCGGAGAGGGCTAGGGTTACACAAAGTCGGTTACAATGGGAGGAGATCTTCATATCGTATCGCCAAGCTTGCCTTCCACGCCAAGGAAAGTCCCATCCGAACACGGGACGGAGTCTTCAATCTTGTATCTTCATAGTCCGGGAGTCCGGCCAAAGGTCTTAGTCCGGCCATCCGGACACCCCTAATCCAGGACTCCGTCACCCTTAAAAGTTCTCGATGATCTTCGAAGATAGTTTCATGAGCCAACTTAAGAGTGTTTAGTTCTTTAGTTAGAAGCTCAATCTTCTCCTTATCATTGTCATTCGTTTTATCTTGATTAGCATGATTAATTGATGTTTCATCGTAGTATTCATCACTAGAGTTGTCAACAAGTAAATCATCATCCACAAGCAAGTCATCTTCATCACTATTGAAATCAACATACTCGGGATGTGTTACCTTTGGACCTTTGGCCATGAAGCATCTTCCAATTCCTTCATTTGGTGAATCAAATATGTCGTAGGAGTTGGTTAACACAAGTGCTAGACCGGCAACACCTTCATCTTGAGTATATTC
Organism: Triticum aestivum; assembly: GCF_018294505.1. Lineage (NCBI taxonomy): Eukaryota > Viridiplantae > Streptophyta > Magnoliopsida > Poales > Poaceae > Triticum > Triticum aestivum. The sequence goes on from NC_057795.1 coordinate 73,266,711, forward strand.
GGAGTCAGAGTGATAGCTTCTCTCGGAGTGATTGTCGGAGTCGGATCCGGATACCCATTCACCAACATGAGCTTGATGTCTTCGTTTTGTGTAGCTCCTTGATGACTTGTCATTTCTTTCTGAATCCTTGCTTCTCCGTGAGGGTCTTCGTTCATAACGATCATCTCTTCTCCTCCTCTCTCTTGGTGGTGATTCTTCTCTTTTGCTTCTTCTTTTTGGAGAATCTTCTCTTCTTTTGTAGGGTGTCGTACACTCATTGGAATAGTGTCCAGGTCTCCCACAATTGTAGCAATTTCGCTCTCGACTAGAAGATCTTTTGTCATTGTAAGACCTTGACTTGGAGCTTCTTTCTTTGCTTCTACTCCTGTAGAATCTGTTAAAGTTCTTCACCATTAAGCTCAATTCTTCATTGAAGGTTTGTTTCTCACTTGATGATGTGGGGGCTTCACATGAGGCTTTGTAAGCACCACTTGACTTCTTGTGAAGTTCCTCCTTATCCTTAGGTGACATCTCATGAGCAACAATTCTTCCAATGACTTTCATTGGCTTGAGATCTCTGTAGTTTGGCATCATTTGGATCAATGTGCACATGGTATCATACTTTCCATCCAATGCTCTTGGGATCTTCTTGATGATGAATTTGTCGGTCATCTCTTCACTCCCGAAGCCGGCAATCTCATTTGTGATAAGTGCAAGCCTAGAGTACATTTCAGCGACAGCTTCACTATCCTTCATTTTGAACTTGTCAAGCTGACTTTGGAGCACATCCAACTTGGATTCCTTGACGGAGTTGGTACCTTCATGCATATCAATCAAAGTATCCCAAATTTCCTTTGCATTCTCAAGACGGCTGATTTTGTTGAACTCTTCGGGGCACAATCCGTTGAAGATGATATCACAAGCTTGAGCGTTGTACTGCAGCATCTTCAATTCTTCCGCATTAGCTTCACGGTTCGGCTCTCTCCCATCAAAGAATTCACCTTGGAAGCCAATACAAATAATTGCCCAAACGGCGGGGTTATGTCCGAGAATATGCATTTTCATCTTATGCTTCCAACTAGCAAAATTAGTACCATCAAACTAAGGACCTCTACGGTGATAATTTCCCTCACTAGACGCCATACTCTCCTAGGTTGTGAAACCAAGGCTATGACCACCAAAAGCTATGGAAATCAAAGCAGATGGAGACCAAAGCTCTAATACCACTTGTAGGACCTTGAAGTATGTCTAGAGGGGGGGGGTGATTAGACTACTTGACCAATTAAAAACTTAGCCTTTTCCCAATTTTAGAGTTTGGCAGATTTTAGCTATCTTAGGACAAGTCAAGCAATCATCACACAATTCAAGCAAGCATGCAAAGAAACTATAGGCAGCGGAAATTAAAGCATGCAACTTGCAAGAAAGTAAAGGGAAGGGTTTGGAGGATTCAAACGCAATTGGAGACACGGATGTTTTTAGCGTGGTTCCGATAGGTGGTGCTATCGTACATCCACGTTGATGGAGACTTCAACCCACGAAGGGTAACGGTTGCGCGAGTCCACGGAGGGCTCCACCCACGAAGGGTCCACGAAGAAGCAACCTTGTCTATCCCACCATGGTCGTCGCCCACGAAGGACTTGCCTCACTAGCAGTAGATCTTCACGAAGTAGGCGATCTCCTTGCCCTTACAAACTCCTTGGTTCAACTCCACAATCTTGTCGGAGGCTCCCAAGTGACACCTAGCCAATCTAGGAGACACCACTCTCCAAGAAGTAACAAATGGTGCGTTGATGATGAACTCCTTTCTCTTGTGCTTCAAATGATAGTCTCCCCAACACTCAACTCTCTCTCACAGGATTTGGATTTGGTGGAAAAAAGATTTGAGTGGAAAGCAACTTGGGGAAGGCTAGAGATCAAGATTCATATGGTAGGAATGGAATATCTTGGCCTCAACACATGAGTAGGTGGGTCTCTCTCAGAAATGGTAAGTTGGAAGTGTAGGTTTGTTCTGATGGCTCTCTCCACGAATGAAGAGGAGGTGGATGGGTATATATAGCCTCCACACAAAATCTAACCGTTACACACAATTTACCAAACTCGGTGGGACCGAATCATCAAACTCGGTCGGACCGATTTAGTAAACCTAGTGACCGTTAGGATTTTCGGTGGGACCGAAATGCAACTCGGTAAGACCGATATGGTTAGGGTTAGGGCATAACGTAATCTCGGTAAGACCGATTGCACAAACTCGGTAAGACCGATTTTGGTAATAAGCTTTCCAGAGAGTTGGTCAGGTAAACTCGGGGGGACCGATTTGCTCTTTTCGGTGAGACCAAAATGTTACAAAAGGGAAACAGAGGATTTACATTGCAATCTCGGTGGGACCGATCGCTCACTTCGGTTACACCGAAACGTTATGAAGGGAAATAGAGAGATTACAATCCCATCTCGGTGAGACCGAGATCCCTATCGGTAGGACCGATTTGCCTAGGGTTTGTGGCAGTGGCTATGACATTAGAACTCGGTGGCGCCGGATAGGAAGAATCAGTGTGACCGATTTTGTCTTTAGGTTTAGGTCATTTGTGGATGTGAGAAAGTAGTTGAGGGTTTTTGGAGCATATCACCAAGCACATGAAGCAAGAGGCTTATTAAGCAACACCTCATCCCTCCTTGATAGTATTGGCTTTTCCTATAGACTCAATGTGATCTTGGATCACTAAAATGTAAAATGAAGAGTCTTGAGCTTTTGAGCTTGAGCCAATCCTTTGTCATTAGTATTTTGAGGGATCCACTTTCATCATCCATGCCATGCCATTCATTAAGCTTTCCTAAAATAGTAGTCTTGGAATAGCATTAGCTCAATGAGCAATATGTTGTTATGAATTACCAAAACCACCTAGGGATAGTTGCACTTTCAGACGCATGCATGGACGTTGATGTCGCGGATTTTAGCAGGGTCGACGGCGAAGGGGTTGAAGTAGGTGGAGGCGTTGGACGACATGGCGGCGAGGGTGTGGGGAAGGGGGCGGCGCGGCTGTGGTGGAGCGGCGCGGCGGTGGAGATGGGCGGCGCGGCAGGAGGGCGGCGCGGCGGGGAGGAGAAGACGCGCGGGGAGGCGCGCATGGGGAGGAGGGTGGCAGCGGTGTGCGGCGGCGGCGGCAGATCGCGGCGGCGGCCCTAGGCGGCGGCTAGGGTTTGCGGAAGCGGTAGGATCGACTTGCGATAGATACCATGTAGAGAATGATTTGGTGCATCGATGCTTGATTGATCATGCACTAGGCACATATATATAGGTACAAGGGGTGCGACCGGTATCTTGTCTCCTAAGATACACATACATACAGAGGGAGACACTACAGATACTGCATATGAAACCCAGACCTACATACATGTACACATGTTCAACAGAAACTACTAGTCAATTTTTTCATCTTTATTATCCTTGCAAGAAAAGATTTTTTACACGTGTTTCCAAACACCTAACCCTCTACCAATGACAAGTTCAAGTGTAGCCCAACTTATACACATATTTTTCTTTTTGCGAATAATATCTAAGGAAATCTCCAACGCCGGCCCGAAAAATGGACACACTATCTATCTGCGGACTTGTCCGCATACGGGAGCCAGTCATCGAATGCTTGCCCAAAACTTCCATCCACAATACAAATTAATTCAAACATAATTTATGCAAACACGATGGAATTCATTCAAATGGACATAAGTTCAGACATAATTTACATAAACAGGGCGATCTTTTGTTCGTTCAACTCCTAAAAAAACTAATTTGTAGCGGGCAGTGATCTCGTATGCCTGGCCGGGCTGGAAGGCGGCACCTCCATCGCCACTCGTGTTCTCGTTGTCGGGGTGGTCCTTCCGGCGGCGAAAGGGTGTGGAGGCATGGCAACCTTGCCTGGCTGCCGACTGGCGCTCGTGGAGGAGACGCTACACTTCCTCCTGCGTCGTACGGAGAGCCACCGTGGCCAACGCTGCCCCTTGCGGGGGAGCCCTACCCTTTCCCTTGTCGGCGTCAGTGGTCTCGCTGAGCGACTACTCCTCGCCAATCTTGGCAAGCTCTCCGTCGAGGCGGCGGAGTCACCACACGGACATCTCCGTGGTGGTCAGTGACCAATCGCGGGCCCAACCCTCCACAAGGACCCATGTTGGCGCCTTGTCGTAACTTGCGAATGCCGAGCGGCACACCGCTCCTGTCACGGGTCCGCCTCCTCTCCTCGGCCGCCACGATGCTCTGTGACGACAAGGAGCCGCTGCTACCGCGGCCAGTCCGTTGGCGAAGATACCACCTAATAGGGAAAGGCCCCATGCTCTCCGATCAGGCCGCATGCACACGGGTAAGAAGGACCCGTGGGCGGGAGGGGGGGGGGTCATGCGCACGGGTTTTGAGGCTACATGGTCATGGGGATGGCGGCTGAACAAAATCGAAATGGAGAAAGAAAATTTTCGGCAAAGCAACGCAAATGAAGTCGGATCCATTGGTTGAAACCAACTAAAACTCACAAGGAACATCAAAACCGGAAGAATTTTGGTATGGCTACTTTTGTGGGAATTTTTTTAATTGGGTAAAAGAAAAACGAAGATAAGCTAGAAGGATGAGGGGAGGGTTTGGTGATGTAATCAACCTTACTCATGACACCAAGATGATGGAGGGAAATGCCCTAGGGTTCTCAATCTTTCACAATCTTGGAGGGGTTCAGAGGAGCTCAGGAACACAAAAGGAAACAAAGGAACATTCAAGACAAGATCTCAATCACACATCCACCCTCAACGCAAACACGTATAAGGTCTACAAGATACATAATCGACAAGGGAAATAATTAACTAGGTAGAGTACTTCCCAAATCCCAAAGAGAGATGAGGGCTTGATGATCTTGATGAGATCCTTCTCCACATGGGAGGTATTGTAATCTTTGAGAGATTCTTCTCCTAGGAAGGAGGTCTTGATCCTCTAGGAGGAGGTACACTTTAGTCTAATATGTTTTGGTGCCCTAACAAAAGAGAAAGGTACAAAGTATGTAGGTGGCTGGAGGTAGGAGACAAAATGAGGGGCACATGGGTCATTTCTCAACATTGCACACGGTCAAGGCCCGTGTGTACGGGGTAAAGTGGTCGTGCGCATGAGGTCCTGTGGGCACGGTACAAGGCTCGTGCGCACGTGCTGGTCAGTAGCTTCAACGGGACCCGTGTGCACGGGGTTCTAGAGCCCATGGGCACGGGGTGTCCAGAGAGTTGCTTCCTGCTTCCACTCAGCAAATTTGCTTATGTGGCAATGAGTTAATGAGGAGAGAGGTAGTTTGAGTAACTTAGCTAGTTACTGTAACATCACATGCCCCAATGCAAAATGAGTCTATAACCTAATAAATGAAATTTTGCATGACACCATACTTATGTTACTACCCACTATCAAGGTAGTTTGATTCGTGACAAGGTCTATATGAAAAAGATGCAAATCGATGTCATGATTCGTTCAGGCAATCGGTTTGAAGTTTCGTCAACCGTAAAGGCGAGGTAACCTTCCGGGGCGGCCATGGCGTCCTGTGGCTGTGAGCACACAAGAGAAGGGGAGAAGGGAGAGAGGAGCAAAGTAGCCGGAAACAGGGAACGGTGGGCCGTCCCTCGATCCGGATTCACCGACCCAGAATCAGATTCGGGAACGAGAGTCGATTCGGTAAGATTCGATGCGGATTCGGCGTTTCCGCAGCCGGATCGTCGATTCAGGTTCGGCGACTCGACAGTCTTGGTTCTTGAATCGGTCGAGTAAGCAAAAGGTCAGTCATATCAATCACGAACTCCTCGTTTTACTCTCTGCCCGGTTCTTTTTCACTCCCCTAAATAACTCGTCGTTCTGCTCTCCAATTACTCCAAGGCTGTTAATAAATTTTCCATTGGAAAGGAGATGATTTATTTTAATCTTCATGGATCGACGATGGAGCCATCTATAAAGATTCACGTTCCTCGTTCTATGGTACCGTACCGGATTCATCATACCGGAATTGGTTGCATCGCGTTTCCGCTTTAGAAAAATCGTTCTAGAGATGTATACCCCCGCTATACCCTATTTTTTCCAGACTCCGACTCTCGTCCCCCGTTCCCGTTCATCATTCCCACCGTACCGAAAACATGACAACGACTCTGAGCAGCGCCTTTGTCCTCGCTCATACCTTGTAGAAGACGTGCCCCAGCGTGCCGCGGCAGTGGCACCCGAGCACGGCAGCCTTGTCCTCGCTCATCTCGAGCCCATACAACAGTCCAACAATCCAACAATGTTAAGCTGGTGATGGATGAGTACTAGTACGCCTTGACTGCAACGGAAGCTTGAGGTTCATCATCAGGAGCAAGGATTGCATGGACGCTAGTATTGCCATAGTAGAGAGCACAACCATCGGATTGCGCGTCAGGACCTGGCTGCACTGGCTCTGGTGAAACCTGTTGATGTTCGGCGGCGGCTGCTGCCAGCACCTTGCCAGGGCCCTGCTGAGCTAATGCCTGAAGAAGAAGAAGAAACGACACCTTCAGTTAACGGACCCCCAAACAAATCAGGGACGAATTCGCCCCCATGTTCCTCAACGCCTCGATCCTTACGCACCTGCGCGTCGGCCGGCTGTCGCTTCCTCTGTTCACTGGCGGCGACGTTAAATCCGATGCTGGTGAGCACCGTGCTCAAGAGCGGCGGCGCTGATGACCCAGCCGCCGGGGTCCTTGTTGCCCGCGCGCTGGCAGGTGAGGTACCACGACGGCGGCCCCTGCGACGCGTCGCCGTTCCCCAGCTGGCTCGTCCCCCTCCTCCCGTTCTCCTCCTCAGACGCGCCGCCGACGAGGACGCCTTCGGCGCTCGGCGTGAGAACGTGGAGCTCAGCGAGCTGCACCGGGCAGTCGCCCACGAGAACGACAGCCTACAGCGCGCGCTCGAGCGGGCGGTAGAGGAGGCACGCGGCCAGCGAGTCGCTCAAGTTCGTGAGCGGTGTTCCTGGACTCCAGCAGGGTGATGGCCGCCCCGGCGATGAACCTGGTGATCATGCTGCGGGGCGGCTCGCTCTCCGGCGATGGGCTGAGGGCCGCTGCCCGGCGCAGTGCCGAGTCCGACGGTGGCTGCGGCGCCGAGTTCGACGGGCAGCGTGACGAACTAGTTGTTTGCGGCGTCAAGAACTCTATTTAAGGTTTGTGCCAGATGTAGTCACCATGTGCGAGTGGCCAACACACCATCCAGCGAACCAAGTTATAAAGGAACTGTGGTATCCCCAGACCATCAGGATTCAAATCCTGGTGTTCGCATTTATTTCTGGATTTATTTTAAGATTTTCGATGATGCGCATTCAGTGGGAGGAGACATTCCCGTCGACGACGAAGGTGCCTTCGGTGACTTTGTAAATTTCAAGATGATATGTCGGCTCGGTCTTTCGGAGGTGCTCACAGAAATAAGGTCTGTGTGTGTGCGTTCATAGGGGTGAGTGTATGCGTGTGCATATGAGCGCTTGTGTCTGTACTGATGTTAAAAAAAACACAGCAGCGTTATTTTTTTAGGAATTTATAAAATATATATTTTATTTCCATAAATGCTAATAGAAGTCTAGAATGTTCATGACTTAAATAAAAATATGTAGTATATTAGAGTGCTCATTGCTATTTTTAAATTTATTTTATTTTAACGCACAATTACAAGTTATATGTATTTTAATATATTTTTTACAAAATAACAATGTAAAATGGGTCACTAGGACTCCAGCCCACTTAAATCAGAATGGTTATATAAGTTTCGTATCGTTTAATCACAAGGAACGATGTTTTTTTTTCCGGAAATAAGGAACGATGTTTGGTGTATTGGTTTGGCCGACGGCAGTGCAGGCGCAGGCGTTAGGCGTCAGGCGACAATGTTTGCACAATACTAGCCTCCATGTGTGAGAAAAATATGGGCCCATGCCAGGGGCTTTTTCATGGGAAAAATATATGAGTTTTTTTTCACAAAATAGCTGGCACACGTCGTCCCTTCGCTGACAGCGGCCCTCATGCCACGTTGGTGCACCTAATCAGCACCTTGTTCGTATAGAAATATGATTTGCACCGTATATGCACGCCAAAGCCAAGTTATGACACCAGTTCAATGTATGCCACAAGTTTTAGCATTAAACTAACTTTTCGCGTCAAGTTGTGGCACCATGGTGTAATTGACTCTTGTTATTATGTGTAGGTGTTATCTCTTAATCACATTGCCCGTAGGCAACCATGCATCTGGCAAGCCAATGCACGCAACCAAACGGCAGGCAATTTTTTTTTCTCAATGCAGACAACCTATATGCAGGCAACCAAACTAAATGCAGATGATGATTTTTTGCCTGCATTAGCTCAACCAGGCCCAACTGAGACAAGTATGCAAAAGGGCAAAAAACGATGCAGATAACCAAACACGCCCGAAAATTCACATCTGATTAGATTGTCATAGGCAAGATGCACGTGTGTGATGAACAGCTGATGCTGAATGCGTCCGCCGCAATCCATGCATGCTCCTGGATACCGCCGCCGGCAGATCGTATTGCCCTCCTAGTCGTCGGTCCCTTCTTGGCCCAGGATTGTACGGCGGCTCTCGGCATGATTCTTCAATGACTTGATGGAAGTGTGGTTTTTTGCGGCTTACCGATTCTTATTCAATTGTAACGACTCACTTGAGGCAGAGATCCACGCACTGATGCAGCAGGGTATGCACTGGCCCTTCAACACTCTCGAGGCCGTCGGGCCCTTCCAAAGTGTTCTGTTGGACTGGCCTCCGTGCCGAGATTAGCCTCCTTGCCGCCTCTATCTCTGACCTCTTCTTCCACCCCCGCTCCGGCCCCTCTCCCTCCCATCTCCGGCGGCCACGGTGGCCGGCGGTGAGTGGGTGGGGGGCTCGGTTCTTGTGCCATATGTATAGTTGTAGTAGTAGGACTTTCCTCCACAGTAAACCAGATCTGAGGTCTTCTTTCTTGCTTCGTGGGATCTTTGTTTTGGCCATGCTGACTGGAATAAAGGTCACCGGAGCTGACCATATGCCTGGATCTGATGCTCTTCCCCTAAATAAAGGTGTGGATGAAGGTTATGGTGTGCTTGATTCAGATTTTTCTTCTTCCCGAGTCGCTCTTGTCTTCATGGAGAAGAGAAGAGAGGCAGAGGAGGTGAAGAATGCCTGGATCTGGCGTTGTATGTCGTGTATCTCCCTGATGTGGAAAAGGATCTTCCGCTCATTTTCGATTTCGGATGCCGCCGTGGTGGTGGATAAGGAGAAGGGGAGGAGCAGAGAGATGGAAACAACAGATGGGGTGAGAGCTCACCATCGATGGTGCTTCAGGCAAGGCTACGGCGCCCATGATTGGCAGCCGGCCTTTCTCACCACGCCATCGATTCTTCTGGCCGAAAGGCGGCCATGGTTATTCCTCCCGGCCTCGATGCCAAAGGGGAGGCAGGTCAGTTTCTGTTCGGAGTCCATGAGTTCCTTCTTCAGTGAGCTTGGTTGCCGGAGGCGAAGCCATGGAGATTGCGGCGACCCAAGTGGTTTCGTCCCCGGTGTCGTCGTGGTTGAATCCGATAGGAAACTGTGTTGGACCCGATTGCTTTTTTCATTCTCTGTATGGGGTCCTATTTACAAAAGTCAGGGATTGTTCTGTAGTTTCTCTTTTATGTTGGGTCCTTTTGTAATATGTACTGCAATGCCTATCTAATGAAGTCTGGGTCCTTCCGGACCCTCCTACTGTTCAAAAAAAACACTCTCGAGGCCCATTATGTCCAGTCAGACTCGTTAGAGGTATTGGCATGCTTAACCTGCAATAGCTTGTTTTTTCTGAACAGAACCTGCAATATCTTGTCCATATCAGCACACGGTCACCTGTCCCAGAGATAAAATCGTTAATCGAAGGCAAAGAGTTTATGCCACAAGAGATTACATGTAAACACAATTGGATGACATTGTATAGCCATAGTGAACATAACACTACCACGTGGCTCCTTGGGCGCAAGCCTAAAGATATTGCCCCGCTCATCCAAGAAGCTTCCATGCGTAAGAATTGGAAAGTGCGGAAGGCCCTCAAGCACAACGTGTGGATCCTCGCAATCAATCCATTCACATCTATCTCCGCTGAGCATGTCACGCAATTCTTCACACTTTGAATGCTCCTTCATGAGGTCCATCTTGACGAACTCTCTAAGGATAACATCCTTTGAAAGCACTCGGTCTCAGGGCACTACTCGGCGGCCTCCACATATAAGACACAATTTCTAGGATTGGTTCTCTCCCCCATGGACAAGATGGTTTGGAAAGTTTGGGCTCCCTCAAAAGTAAAGTTCTTTGCTTGGTTGGATCTCCAAGACAGGATTTGGACCGCAGATAGATTGGCAAAGCGTGAGTGGACATGTGATCTTTGCCCCCTTTGCAAGAGGGAACAAGAGAGTGGGAGTCACCTATTCTTCAAATGCCGCTTCTCTAAAAGGCTTTGGTCCTTGTTCATTGACAAGTACCACGTCCCCGATTTCGTCATTTTCACTTGGCCCTTGTTCGACTCGGTCCAATCTTGGTGGACAAGTACTTGCGACGACGGCTATCCGCGCAAACAAGCCAAGGCATCCCTCACCATGCTTGTTTCATGGACAATTTGGAATGAGCGAAACGCACGAGTTTTTAGGCATAAGTGCGCCCCTCTGACAATGCCGCTTTCCTCCATCGTCACTGAGGCTAACCTTTGGATCATTGCTAGTGCTAAAAAACTAGGGTCTTTGTTATCGCAGAGTAATCCGCATGTCGTGTACTTGAGTTGTTTGTAACTAACTCTATTCTCTCTTATTTAATGGATGAGGCAAAGCTTTTGCCTCCGTTTAAAAAAACAAACACTACCACATGGCTACCTAAAGGATCCTCCGCATTGAGGAATTTTGCCTCTTAACTGTAACCCTATTATTATAAAATAAAACCCTTTTTTCAAAAGAAAAAATCTTTTACAAACGAGGGTTCTTCATAGAAATCCCCTGTGTTCCTCCTCGTCCCCAAGGACTTGCAGTGACCCGGTTAACGGTTAAAAAGAAGACCTTCCTACCCGACGAGTGGCGTGGGAGAAAACCTGACAAGTCATACTTTACTTTTAGGTATCAAAAATTGACATGATTTGTAAAGGCATCTCTCACGCGGACCTTAAACTGCCCAAAACAATTTGAACCGCGTATTTCGGATGTATTTTGTCATCCAACGTTGTCTTGTATTAGTCTGTTCGCTAGTTCGGACGTCATTTTTTCCATAAACCGAAAGCAAACCAAGGGGCCTTTGCAGGCATCCGGACCGCTCCACGCGCGCTTCCGACAAACCTGGCCCACCCAAAACCCTTGTCCTCGCCCGCACGCTTTCCCGTCCGAAGCGGTTAGCATTACTCTAGAGCGTTAGTTGCACATTCATGCCCACCCAGAACTAACGACCTCTTACCTCGCCCCGACATTGAAGCGGCGAGCCGGCTGAGTGCCGCTTCCCTGTGCACGCTTCTACCCCGCGTTCAAACGACAACTCATCAGTCTGCCTTCCTAGATCAAACATGTGCGGTTTAGGAACCTTCTTCAGCTCCACCCGTCTGTCTGACTGCCGCCCACCATTAACCATTGCCCGTTTGCCATGCCATCCGCCCGGTATTTAAACTCCAAGCCCGGCCATAGCTGCATCAACTTCCTCCGCTCCCTATATCCTCTTTTGCACCACTGTCATGACCCTCGAGGTCCAAAGCCCTTTGAGCCTCTCGTCCGAGCAGAATAAGGAGATCGCCGCCATTGAAGTCAGCAGACAGGCCGACAGAAGAACGAGCTCACCGGAGGCCAGCGCTGAGGACGCCCCAATGGAAGAGGTGACCGACGATGAACCGGGCATGGGCAAGGCCCGTGCTCACTACACCGACATGGTTTTGACAGAGCGGGAGGCCTTGTTCCAGCAGGCGCATGCCGACCAGGCCTACAACCTCCGCCTCCTTGACGAGCACCGATGCATGGATGAGCAACTCGCCGTTGGCAAGGGCATTGAAGAGGATGTGGACATGGATGTGTAGGAGACACTTCTCGACTCCTACCGTTCTGCCTGCGACCGTTGTCGGTACCGCCTCCATCAGGCGAAGTTAGAAGCCACCTTTAAGGATATCAACGAGGCGACTGATGAAGTGTACGGCAAGAGCGAGGACGAGGACGACGTCGGCAACTCCGCCTCGAGGGCATCCTGCCACCATGAAGCCAGCACTTCCACGGGGCGCCGTCGACAGCAAGGAAGAATAGAGCATGGGAGGAGGTCCCCAAAAGGCCGCCACTCCTCCCCTCCCGTTGAAGTTAAACTTGGCGGGTTCATTATCGTCTGCTGATTAGCCGCTTGCATGGGAAACGGGTGCCCGCGGTCATTTAGACTACGGTTTAGTTGACATATGTCAAAATGTAATGGATTTGCTCCGATTTAATGAAAAGTATCTGATTTTATATAAAAAATTATAAGTATGAATGTCAGTTTTGATTAAATATACATTAAATTTCTTTTGAAATGCATCCGGACATATGCAGCTACCATTGGACTACGGGCTGCTGAGAGCATCTCCAACAGCTGCGCTTCGCGCCCCGCGCAAAAAACCTGTTTGCCGCGCGCGCTTCGGCCGGTTTAGCGCGACCGCCAGCGCTGGCTCCAGCAGCCGTGCTATAATGCAACACGCGCGCGCCGCTTCAGCAGCGCGCAAAAATACAGCGCGTGCAGCACGCACAAGCCACATATACATTTCAAAAAAGAGGAGCAAAAATGATCAAATAAACAAAATAAATCAACAATAAATAGTTCAATTTCGTTATCATTACAACTCAAACAAATAGTTTATTGTTCAGTACAACAAATAATGCAATAAATACAACAAATAGTTCATAAACAATACAATGTCGAATGCAGAAATCATGCTCTTTGTCGTCCATGTCATGCCCACCACTCTTCAATCAGATCATTCTGAAGTTCATTGTGCGTTGCGGGACGCCGAATGGCATGATAGGAGGCAATAAAACGGGCTACCCTTTCATCCCTCCGTCGCACTCGCACGGGATGTCCCAAGAGCTCATACTGTGAGTAGTCTAAATCTTGCTCACGCTTATTCTCGATGATCATGTTGTGCATGATCACACAAGCGTGCATGATGTACCAAAGCATTTTTTAATCCCAAAATCTAGCCGGTCCTCTCACAATAGTAAATTGGGCTTGCAAAATCCCAAATGCTCTCTCCACATCTTTTCTAGCCACCGCCTGAGCATTGTGGAAATCAAGATTTTTCTTACCTTCCGGCTTTTTCAACGGCTTCACGAAGTTTTGCCACTTTAGATAGATGCCATCCGCTAGATAATAGCCATAGTTGTACGTACGTGAAGGAAATATGCCCTAGAGGCAATAATAAAGTTATTATTTATTTCCTTATTTCATGATAAATGTTTATTATTCATGCTAGAATTGTATTAACCGGAAATATGATACATGTGTGAATACATAGACAAACATATAGTCACTAGTATGCCTCTACTTGACTAGCTCATTAATCAAAGATGGTTATGTTTCCTAACCATAGACATGTGTTGTCATTTGATTAATGGGATCACATCATTAGGAGAATGATGTGATTGACATGACCCATTCCGTTAGCCTAGCACTTGATCGTTTAGTATGTTGCTATTGCTTTCTTCATGACTTATACATGTTCCTGTAACCATGAGATTATGCAACTCCCATTTACCGGAGGAACACATTGGATGCTACCAAACGTCACAACATAACTGGGTAATTATAAAGGAGTACTACAGGTGTCTCCGAAGGTACATGTTGGGTTGGCGTATTTCGAGATTAGGTTTTGTCACTCCGATTGTCGGAGAGGTATCTCTGGGCCCTCTCGGTAATGCACATCACTATAAGCCTTGCAAGCAATGTAGCTAATGAGTTAGTTACGGAATGATGCATTACGTAACGAGTAAAGAGACTTGCCGATAACGAGATTGAACTAGGTATTGGATACCGACGATCGAATCTCGGGCAGGTAACATACCGATGACAAAGGGAACAACGTATGTTGTTATGCGGTTTGACCGATAAAGATCTTCGTAGAATATGTAGGAGCCAATATGGGCATCTAGGTTCCGCTATTGGTTATTGACCAAGAATAGTTCTAGGTCATGTCTACATAGTTCTCGAACCCGTAGGGTCCGCACGCTTAAGGTTTCGATGACAGTTATATTATGCGTTTATGAGTTTTTATGTACCGAAGGAGTTCGGAGTCCCGGATAAGATCGGAGACATGACGAGGAGTCTCGAAATGGTCGAGACGTAAAGATCGATATATTGGACGACTATATTCGGAGTTCGGAAAGGTTCCGAGTGATTCGGGTATTTTTCGGAGTACCGGAGAGGTACGGGAATTCGCCGGGGAGTATATGGGCCTTATTGGGCCATACGGGAATAGAGGAGAGAGGCCGCAAGGAAGGAGGCGCGCAGCCCCCCTCTGGTCCAAATTGGACAAGGGGTGCGCCCCCCCTTTCCTTCCTCCTCTCCCCCTCTTTCCCCCCTTCTCCTACTCCAACAAGGAAGGAGGGAGTCCTACTCTCGGTGGGAGTAGGACTCCCCTTGGCGCGCCCCTCCTAGGCCGGCCGCCCCCTCCCCCCTTGCTCCTTTATATACGGGGGCAGGGGGGCACCTCTAGGCACGACAACACAAGTTGATCTACGGATCGTTCCTTAGCCGTGTGCGGTGCCCCCCTCCACCATATTCCACCTCGGTCATATCGTCACGGAGTTTAGGCGAAGCCCTGCGCTGGTAGAGCATCATCATCGTCACCACGCCGTCGTGCTGACGGAACTCATCCCCGAAGCTTTGCTGGATCGGAGCCCGGGGATCATCATCGAGCTGAACATTTGCTGAACTCGGAGGTGCCGTACGTTCGGTACTTGGATCGGTCGAATCGTGAAGACATACGACTACATCAACCGCGTTGTCATAACGCTTCCGCTTACGGTCTACGAGGGTACATGGACAACACTCTCCCCTCTCGTTGCTATGTCATCACCATGATCTTGCGTGTACGTAGGAATTTTTTTGAAATTACTACGTTCTCCAACAGTGGCATCCGAGCCTAGGTTTTATGTGTTGATGTTATATGCACGAGTAGAACACAAGTGAGTTGTGGGCGATACAAGTCATACTGCTTACCATCATGTCATACTTTGGTTCGGCGGTATTGTGAGATGAAGCGGCCCGGACCGACATTACGCGTACGCTTACGCGAGACTGGTTTCACCGTTGCGAGCACTCGTGCTTAAAGGTGGATGGCGGGTGTCTGTCTCTCTCACTTTAGCTGAATCGAGTGTGGCTATGCCCGGTCCTTGCGAAGGTTAAAACAACACCAACTTGACGAACTATCGTTGTGGTTTTTATGCGTAGGTAAGAACGGTTCTTGCTAAAGCCCGTAGCAGCCACGTAAAATTTGCAACAACAAAGTAGAGGACGTCTAACTTGTTTTTGCAGGGCATATTGTGATGTGATATGGTCAAGACATGATGCTATATTTTATTGTATGAGATGATCATGTTTTGTAACCGAAGTTATCGGCAACTGGCAGGAGCCATATGGTTGTCGCTTTATTGTATGAAATGCAAACGCCCTGTAATTGTTTTACTTTATCACTAAGCGGTAGCGATAGTCGTAGAAGCAATAGATGGCATAAATGACAACGATGCTACGATGGAGATCAAGGTGTCGCGCCGGTGACGATGGTGATCGATGGTGATCATGACGATGCTTCGGTGATGCAGATCACAAGCACAAGATGATGATGGCCATATCATATCACTTATATTGATTGCATGTGATGTTTATCCTTTATGCATCTTATCTTGCTTTGATTGACGGTAGCATTTTAAGATGATCTCTCACTAATTATCAAGAAGTGTTCTCCCTGAGTATGCACCGTTGCGAAAGTTCTTCGTGCTGAGACACCACGTGATGATCGGGTGTGATAGGCTCTATGTTCAAATACAACGGGTACAAAACAGTTGCACACGCGGAATACTCAGGTTAAACTTGACGAGCCTAGCATATACATATATGGCCTCGGAACACGGAGACCGAAAGGTCGAGCGTGAATCATATAGTAGATATGATCAACATATTGATGTTCACCGTTGAAACTACTCCATCTCACGTGATGATCGGACATGGTGTAGTTGATATGGATCACGTAATCACTTAGAGGATTAGAGGGATGTCTATCTAAGTGGGAGTTCTTAAGTAATATGATTAATTGAACTTAAATTTATCATGAACTTAGTCCTGGTAGTATTTTGCAAATTATGTTATAGATCAATAGCTTGCGTTGTTGCTTTCATATGTTTATTTTCATATGTTCCTAGAGAAAATTGTGTTGAAAGATGTTAGTAGCAATGATGCGGATTGGATCCGTGATCTGAGGTTTATCCTCATTGCTGCATAGAAGAATTATGTCCTTGATGCACCGCTAGGTGACAAACCTATTGCAGGAGCAGATGCAGACGTTATGAACGTTTGGCTAGCTCAAAATGATGACTACTTGATAGTTTAGTGCACCATGCTTAAACGGCTTAGAATCGGGACTTCAAAGATGTTTTGAACGTCGTGGACCATATGAGATGTTCCAGGAGTTGAAGTTAATATTTCAAGCAAATATCCGAGTTGAGAGATATGAAGTCTCCAACAAGTTCTATAGCTAAAAGATGGAGGAGAATCACTCAACTAGTGAGCATGTGCTCAGATTGTCTGGGTACTACAATCGCTTGAATCAAGTGGGAGTTAATCTTCCAGATAAAATAGTGATTGACAGAATTCTCTAGTCACCACCACCAAGTTTGTAGAACTTTGTGATGAACTATAGTATGCAAGGGATGACGAAAACGATTCCCGATGATCTCTTCGTGATGTTGAAATCGACGAAGGTAAAAATCAAGAAAGAGCATCAAGTGTTGATGGTTGACAAGATCACTAGTTTCAAGAAAAGGGCAAAGGGAAAGAAAGGGAACTTCAAGCAGAATGGCAAGCAAGTTGTCACTCCCACGAAGAAGCCCAAAGCTGAACCAAAGCCTGAAACTGAGTGCTTACACTGCAAAGGAAATGGTCACTAGAAACGGAAATGCCCTAAATATTTGGTGGATAAGAAGGATGGCAAAGTGAACAAGGGTATATTTGATATACAAGTTATTGATGTGTGCCTTACTAGTGTTTATTGTAGCCCTTGAGTATTTGATACTTGTTCAGTTGCTAAGATTAGTAACTCGAAACAGGAGTTACAGAATAAACAGAGACTAGTTAAAGGGTGGAGTGATGATGAGTGTTGGAAGTAGTTCCAAGATTGATATGATCATCATCGCACACTCCCTATACTTTCGGGATTAGTGTTAAACCTAAATAAATGTTATTTGGCGTTTGCGTTGAGCATGAATATGATTTGATCATGTTTATTGCGATACGGTTATTCATTTAAAGTTAGAGAATAAATTGTTATTCTGTTTACATGAATAAGACCTTCGAAGGTCATGCACCCAATGAAAATAGTTTGTTGGATCTCGATCGTAGTGATACACATATTCATAATATTGATGCCAAAAGATGCAAAGTTAATAATGATAGTGCAACTTATTTGTGGCACTGCCGTTTGGGTCATATCGATGTAAAGCGCATGAAGAAACTCCATAAAGATGGATTTTCGGAATCACTTGGTTATGAATCATTTGATGCTTGCGAACTGTGCCTTTTGGGCAAGATGACTAAAACTCCGTTCTCCGGAACAATGGAACGAGCTAGTGACTTATTGGAAATAATACATACCGATGTATGCGGTCCAATGAGTGTTGATGCTCGTGGTGGGTATCATTATTTTCTGACCTTCACAAGATGATTGGAGCAGATATGAGTATATCTACTTAATGAAGCACAAGTCTGAAATATTTGAAAAGTTCAAAGAATTTCAGAGTGAAGTGGAAAATCATCGTAACAAGAAAATAAAAGTTTCTGCGATCTGATCGCGGAGACGAATATTTGAGTTACGAGTTTGGTCTTCAATTAAAACAATGTGGAATAGTTTCACAGCTCACACCACCTGGAACACCACAATGTTATGGTGTGTCCGAACATCGTAACCGCACTTTATTGGATATGGTGCGATCTATGATGTCTCTTATTGGTTTACCACTATCGTTTTGGGGTTATGCATTAGAGACAGCTGCATTCACATTTAATAGGGCACCATCTAAATCCTTGAGATGACACCGTATGAACTATGGTTTAACAGTAAACCTAAGCTGTCGTTTCTTAAAGTTTGGAGTTGCGATCCTTATATGAAAAAGGTTTTCAACCTGATAAGCTCGAACTCAAATCGGAGAAGTGTGTCTTCATAAGATATCCAAAGGAAACTATTGGGTACTCCTTCTATCACAGATCCAAAGGCAAAACATTTGTTGCTAAGAATGGATCCTTTATAGAGAAGGAGTTTCTCTCGAAAGAAGTGAGTGGGAGGAAAGTAAGAGCTTGATGAGGTAATTTGTACCTTCTCCCGAATTGGAAAGTAGTTAATCACAGAAATCAGTTCCAGTGATTCCTACACCAATTAGTGAGGAAGCTAATGATGATGATCATGAAACTTCAGATCAAGTTACTACAAAAACCTCGTAGGTCTACCAGAATAAGATCCGCACCAGAGTGATACGGTAATCCTATTTTGGAAGTCATGTTACTTGACCATGATAAACCTACGAACTATGAGGAAGCGATGATGAGCCCAGATTCCGCGAAATGGCTTGAGGCCATAAAATCTGAGATATGATCCATGTATGAGAACAAAGTATGGACTTTGATTGACCTGCTCGATGATCAGCAAGCCATGTTAAATAAATGGATCTTCAAGAGGAAGACGAACACTGATAGTAGTGTTACTATCTACTAAGCTTGACTTGTTGCGAAAGGTTTTCGACAAGTTCAAGATGTTGAATACGATTAGATTTTCTCACTCGTATCGATGCTTAAGTCTGTCTGAATCATGTTAGCAATTGTCACATTTTATGAAATCTGGCAAATGGATGTCAAAACTGCATTCCTTAATGGTTTTCTTAAAGGAGAGTTGTATATGATACAACCAGAAGGTTTTGTCGATCCGAAAGGTGCTAACAAAATGTGCAAGCTCCAGCGATCCATCAATGGACTGGTGCAAGCATCTCGGAGTTGGAATATACGCTTTGATGTGTTGATCAAAGCATATGGTTTTATACAGACTTTTGGAAAGGCCTGTATTTACAAGAAAGTGAGTGGGAGCTCTGTAGCATTTCTAAAATTATATGTGGATGACATATTGTTAATTGGAAATGATATGGAAATTCTGGATAGCATGAAAGGATACTTGAATAAGAGTTTTTCAAAGCAAGACCTCGGTGAAGCTGCTTACACATTGAGCATCAAGATCTATATAGATAAATCAAGACGCTTGATAAGATTTTTCAATGAGTATATACCTTGATAAATTTTTGAAATAGTTCAAAATGGAACAGTCAAAAAAGGAGTTCTTGCCTGTGTTGCAAGGTGTGAAGTTGAGTAAGACTCAAGACCCGACCATGGCAAAAAATAGAAAGAGAATGAAAAGTCATTCCCTATGCCTCAGTCATAGGTTCTATAAAGTATGCTATGCTGTGAACCAGACATATTGTATACCTTGCTCTAAGTTTTGCAAAGGAATACAATTTTGATCTAAGAGTAGATCACTGGACATTGGTCAAAATTATCCTTAGTGGAATAAGGATATATTTCTCGATTATGGAGGTGACTGTAACGCCCCGAGACCGACGCTCCAGAAGACTTCCAGCTATTCCGAGTTTTGTCGTGTGATTTGTTTTATTTGTTGCATTCATCCTTGCATCATGTGCATTGCATCATGTCATCATGCCATCATATCATTAATTTTTTAAAACCTCAACTAAATAAATTGTATGGATTTTTCGATCCATTTAAATCGAGGGACTCACATGGTGACTTCTCTTTATAACATACCCTCCCGATATTTAGGGAGCTATATTAAATATTCCACTATTTCGGAATCACCAAAACACACTTGCAAAATAATTTCGTTCCTTTTCTGCTTCAAGTTTGGTCTCCAACCTTGCCAATAATTATTTCATCATTTTCCGGAGCTCCACCAAAAATCCGAACATTTTTGGACCTTCCTTTCATCAAGTCCTAGTTCAAACCCATTTGAATTTCAAATGAGTTTGAATTTAAATCTTTCGATCATGCTCGCTTCTATTTTTCCTGGATCGAACTCATTTTTGTGAGTCCGGAAAAATTATCCCCATGTCCTACTTCTTCCCCTAACCCCTCTTTTTCTTTTCTTTCTCATCTCTGTTTTTTCTTTTCTTTTAGCAGTGAGAGAGAGCCCAGCCTAACGAGCAAACCAGGCCGGGCCGGCATGCTTCCTCGCAGCCCACCTCTCCAGCCGCAGCCAGCCGCAGCCCACTATCTAAGCAGGCCCAGCCGCGCCCCCCTCTAACCCTAGCCCGATCCCCTCGATCCCTCCTCCTCATCCCCTCGCGCCGCCACCTTCGTTCAGCGATCCCCATCGCACGCAGCCCCGCATGGCCAGGGAGCGCCGCCAGCACTCGACCCCACTCCCTCCTCTCGATCCCCATCTCCCTCTCGCCTCTCACCTCGCGCGCGACCCCGCCGCCGAACCATCTCCACCTCGCGATGCCTCCCTTTCTCGAGCGCCCCCGCGCCCTGCCAGCCTCGGCCTCCCGCGGCTGCCGCTGCTGGCCCCGCTGCCGAGCTCTCCACCGCGCCCGAACCCTCCTCTCGCTCGTCGCCCCGCCTCCAGGGTCCTCCCCTTGCTCCCGCGCTCCGCCCTCGCCGGAGAAGAGAGCCAGGCCGGAGCCCCGTCGGCCTCCTTGCCTCCGTCGCGTCCCGTTCCATCAGCCCCACGCCCGGCCTCCGCAACTCCACCGGGACGGCCAACTCCGGCGCCCCTCCGTCGCCCTCAAGCTCGTTCAACGGCCCCCTGTCTTCTCCTCATGCCCGCCGCCGTCTTCATCTGCGCCCGGAGGAGCCCACCGCCTCCCTACCTTCTGCTCGACCTCGTCCTCGGCCCCGAGATTCTGCTGCCATGGCGTCCCGAGCTCCGCCACACCTCTGCTCCTGCTTCCCCTTCATGCACCTGCCGACCACCACCGCACCGAGTCTTTTGCCTTGCTTCGTTTTGGTTTGGAGACTGAGACGAGACCGCCAAGATGCACCCTGGTTTCGCCAAGGCCCTCTGTTCGACTCCGTGTACAACTACACGGTGAGACGCCAAGTACCACGATGACCATCACTTGCCAAGTTCGGCTACATGGTGACGCGTCAAGTACCTCTACCGCGTCTACGGGATCGCCAAGAACGCGTACCTCGACGACCTGCCAAGTACCCCTTCGGATCGCCAAGTTCATCTACCACGTGTACCACTATCGTCGACCCTCGAAGACCCCGTGGACCCCGAACATCCACGGGACATGAACAACTACTTCCACTACGATATGTACCACTACCGTCACCCCGAAGATGTTGGATTCGTCAAGTACCTCTCCGAAAACGAACGTGTACAACTACTTCCACTACCGTCGCGAGAACGACTACTTCCCTCTACGAACTCGATCCGCCCGAAACGCACGCTTCGAAGGTATAACCCGAGACGACCGTGATGAGATGCCCTTGCATGTATGAGATGCTCGTGTTTGCGCCGTGCCCGTTTGTCTTTGCACGTTCCTCCTCGTTTGCCATGCCGTCGACCCGTGGGAACCCGGAAGCCGGGATCACCCCATCATCTTGCATGATACGCTCACGCCTCCTTTTGCACCGGTATCTCTGTGAGCTATCGGGACCGGAATGTTGCTGTGGCACCATTTTTGTTTCGCCGCCGTGGCACCCTTTTTGTTCCGCCATGGTGACCAAATGCTTCATAACATGCTCATGTCAACATTTTCATAAAATTGCATAAAACTTGCATATGTCATCCGCATCATGATAACAACATTTAAAATGTTTAAACTTGTTGTTGCATTAAATTGCTAAATGCATATGGGGATTTACCGGATTTGTTGTTTTTATATCCGGCCCCATTTAAATTGTTTAGATGGTATAGTTTATATTATGCTTCACCTCTTGCCATGTTTAACAACAGTTAATATTGTTGGGTAGCTTAAACGAGAGATAACTAAATAATTGATGTGGTGTTCCGTCAACATGCACCTCGTTGCATATTGAGCTCCACTTAACTTGTAGTATTGTTTGTTGCACTTTCCCATGCCATGCCTCATTAAACCGGACATGCATCATACTTGTTTGTGCATCATGACTTGTTTATGCTTGTGTGTTTACTATGTTGTTTGTTTCTTTCCGGGTTGCTTCTCTCGTTAGCTTCGGTTTCGTTCCGGAGTTGTGAGGATTTGTTCGTCTACGACCGTTTGTCTTCTTCATGGACTCGTTCTTCTTCCTTGCGGGATCTCAGGCAAGATGATCATACCCTCGAAATCACTACTATCTTTGCTATGCTAGTTTGCTCGCTCTTTTGCTATGCCAATGCTACGATGCCTACCATTTGCTTGTCAGCCTCCCAAATTGCCATGTCAAACCTCTAACCCACCATGTCCTAGCAAACCGTTGATTGGCTATGTTACCGCTTTGCTCAGCCCCTCTTATAGCGTTGTTAGTTGCAGGTGAAGATTGAAGTTTGTTCCTTGTTGGAACATGGAGATGTTGTTCCTTGTTGGAACATGTTTACTGGTTGGGATATCACAATATATCTTATTTAATTAATGCATCTATATACTTGGTAAAGGGTGGAAGGCTCGGCCTTATGCCTGGTGTTTTGTTCCACTCTTGCCGCCCTAGTTTCCGTCATATCGGTGTTATGTTCCCGGATTTTGCGTCCCTTACGCGGTTGGGCTATAATGGGAACCCCTTGACAGTTCGCCTTAAGTAAAGCTCCTCCAGCAATGCCCAACATTGGTTTTACCATTTGCACTAACAACCTACCACCTTCCCTTGGGTTCTGCAGACTCAAGGGTCATCTTTATTCTAACCCCCCCCGGGCCAGTGCTCCTCTGAGTGTTGGTCCGAACTAGAGCCCTGTACAGCGCCCCCTCGGGGAAACTCGAGGTTTGGTTTTAGTTGTACGGATTGCTCATCTGAGTGTGCCCTGAGAAAGAGATATGTGCAGCTCCTATCGGGATTTGTCGGCACATTCGGGCGGTGTTGCTGGTTTAGTTTTACCCTGTCGAAATGTCTTGTTGTACCGGGATACCGAGTCTGATCGGAACGTCTCGGGTGGAGGTCTATTCCTTCGTTGACCGTGAGAGCTTGTGATGGGCTAAGTTGGGACACCCCTGCAGGGTATTATCTTTCGAAAGCCGTGCCCGCGGTTATGGGCAGATGGGAATTTGTTAACGTCCGGTTGTAGAAAACCCGAAGTTGACCTTATTTAAAATACATCAACCGCGTGTGTAACCGTGATGGTCTCTTCTCGGCGGAGTCCGGGAGGTGAACACGGTGTTGGAGTTATGCTTGACGTAGGTTGTTATAGGATCACTTCTTGATCATACTCTTATCGACCGTGCTTTACCCTCTCTTCTCGCTCTCTTTTGCGATTGTAGCCACCATATATGCTAGTCGCTTGCTGCAGCTCCACCTCATTACTCCATCCTTCCTACAAGCTTAAATAGTCTTGATCTCGCGGGTGCGAGATTGCTGAGTCCCCGTGGCTCACAGATACTTCCAAAACCAGTTTGCAGGTGCCTATGTTACCGTGCAGATGACGCAACCAAGCTCAAGGAGGAGCTCGATGAAGATCTTGCCCTTTGTGTTGTTTCGTTCTAGTTGATCAGTAGTGGAGCCCAGTTGGGGTCGATCAGGGACCTTTGTCGCATTTGGGGTTCTTCTTTTATTTTGGTTCCGTAGTCGGACCTTGATTGTATCTGGATGATGTAATGCTTTATTCATGTAATTGTGTGAAGTGGCGATTGTAAGCCAACTATGTATCTCTTTCCCTTATGTATTACATGGGTTGTGTGAAGATTACCTCACTTGCGACATTGCTTTCAATGCGGTTATGCCTCTAAGTCATGCTTCGACACGTGGGAGATATAGCCGCATTGAGGGCGTTATAGTGACAAAAAGGTTCGTCGTAAAGGGTTACGTCGATGTAAATTTTGGCACTGGTCCAAATGACTTTAAGTCTTAATCTGGATACATATTGAAAGTGGGAGCAATTAGCTAGAGTAACTCCATGCAGAGCATTGTGGACATAGAATATTTTGCAAAATAGTGACAGACCCGTTGACTAAGTTTCTCTCACGAGCAAAACATGATCACACCTTAGTACTCTTTGGGTGTTAATCACATAGCGATGTGAACTAGATTATTGACTCTAGTAAACCCTTTGGGTGTTGATCACATGATGATGTGAACTATGGGTATTAATCACATGCAGATGTGAATATTGGTTTAAATCACATAGCGATGTGAACTAGATTATTGACTCTAGTGCAAGTGGGAGACTGAAGGAAATATGCCCTAGAGGCAATAATAAAGTTATTATTTATTTTCTTATTTCATGATAAATGTTTATTATTCATGCTAGAATTGTATTAACCGGAAACATGATACATGTGTGAATACATAGACAAACATATAGTCACTAGTATGCCTCTACTTGACTAGCTCATTAATCAAAGATGGTTATGTTTTCTAACCATAGACATGTGTTGTCATTTGATTAATGGGATCGCATCATTAGGAGAATGATGTGATTGACATGACCCATTCCGTTAGCCTAGCACTTGATCGTTTAGTATGTTGCTATTGCTTTCTTCATGACTTATACATGTTCCTGTAACTATGAGATTATGCAACTCCCGTTTACCGGAGGAACACTTTGGGTGCTACCAAACGTCACAACATAACTGGGTGATTATAAAGGAGTACTACAGGTGTCTTCGAAGGTACATGTTGGGTTGGCGTATTTCGAGATTAGGTTTTGTCACTCCGATTGTCGGAGAGGTATCTCTGGGCCCTCTCGGTAATGCACATCACTATAAGCCTTGCAAGCAATGTAGCTAATGAGTTAGTTATGGAATGATGCATTACGTAACGAGTAAAGAGACTTGCCGATAACGAGATTGAACTAGGTATTGGATACCGACGATCGAATCTCGGGCAGGTAACATACCGATGACAAAGGGAACAACATATGTTGTTATGCGGTTTGACCGATAAAGATCTTCGTAGAATATGTAGGAGCCAATATGGGCATCCAGGTTCCGCTATTGGTTATTGACCAAGAATAGTTCTAGGTCATGTCTACATATTTCTCGAACCTGTAGGGTCCGCACGCTTAAGGTTTCGATGACAGTTATATTATGCGAAGCCCTGCGCCGGTAGAGCATCATCATCGTCACCACGCTGTCGTGCTGACGGAACTCATCCCCGAAGCTTTGCTGGATCGGAGCCCGGGGATCGTCATCGAGCTGAACGTGTGCTGAACTCGGAGGTGCCATACGTTCGGTACTTGGATCGGTCGGATCGTGAAGACGTACGACTACATCAACCGCGTTGTCATAACGCTTCCACTTATGGTCTACGAGGGTACATGGACAACACTCTCCCCTCTCGTTGCTATGTCATCACCATGATCTTGCGTGTACGTAGGAATTTTTTTGAAATTACTACGTTCCCCAACAATACGGCCATTTGCTACAAACTGCACCGGTGACAACTCACTGTTTGCAATCTTATTCATCAGTGGTGACCGGTTGACAACATCGATGTCATTCAAAGATCCAGGCATTCCAAAGAATGCATGCCAAATCCAAGTCTCCTGATCGGCCACCGCTTCAAGGATTATAGTGGAACCCTTTTTTTGGCCGTGAAATTGCTCATGCCATGCCTTTGGACAATTCTTCCAACTCCAATGCATGCAATCTATTGAGCCAAGCATGCCAGGAAAGCCGCGCGCTTTGTTCATTGCCAATAGCCTTGCGGCGTCTTCAGCAGTGGGAGATCTCCAATACTCCTCGCCAAACACTTGCACAATTCCCACTGCAAAGCGCTTGACACACATGATGCCTTGGCTCTCACCCATAGCCAAGTGATCATCAACTAGATCAGTCGGGATACCGTATGCCAACATACGCAAAGCGGCTGTCACCTTCAGAAAGGTGCTATGCCCGAGCTCTCCGGCGGCATTCCTCCTTTGCTGGAAAAACTGGTCATCGCTCGCTAGTTTCTCTGGAATGCGCCTGAACAAGTCGGTGCTCATCCTAAACCGGCGACGAAAATACGACTCCGGGTATGTGGGATTCTCCACGAAATAGTTCTTCATCAATCTGTTATGGGCATCAATCCTATCTCTCCAAATTTTCTCCCGTCCCATAACCGAACCACCGTGCTTCGGTTTTTTATTGATATGCATAGATATGATCATTGCAAGATCCTCCTCCTCTTCCATATCAAATTCTTCTTCGGAAGAATCATACGACGAACTCATCTACAATGTTCAATACTATACTATAAAAACTACAATTCAAAACATGCACCAAATTCATGAAGTTTGAGCAATACATACCTTGTAGGCGTTTTGTCGAACACCTTGCGGGCGCGGCGCGGCAGCGAGCGCTCGGGCCGGCGAGACTAGGAGGGGATGCGGAGGAAGCGCAGCGGCACGGGGATACGCCGGGGAAGCGCCTGAACGGTCGCCGGGGGGGTGCGGGCGACGGCGGCAGCGCGGTCGGATGGGGGTGGAAGTGGGAGAGCGAGCGCTCGAGTGTGCCGCGCGCAGTAGCGGGCGTCCGAAATACACCGCGCGGGATAGTGCTTCCGACTCATTATAACGCGCGCCGTTTTTGCGCGTTCGCTGGAACGACCCGCCGTATTGCGCGCGCGTTAAAACGGCCTAATTTGCGGCGCGGCGCTAGTTTAGCGCGGCTGTTGTTGGAGATGCTGAAGACGGATGCTCTGTTCAGTCTACTTCTACACTACGCGCGATCCAGAAGTCCTCCAACTCCAAGTCCAGCCGCCGCTATATAAAATCCGCGCCGGCGCCAGACCGGGGAAGCCCACCCGCGCGCCTTCTCCTCCTCCTCTTTCACCCAAACGGCGGAGGACCCCTGCCGTCTCAAGCCCGTCGGCGCCCCGCCTCTCTCTCTCCGGTTGGAGCGCCGCCTTGCTGTAAGCATCCCCTCCTTACCCCGCACCAATTCGACCGGAACCCGGCGATTCTAGTTGCGAATCGCTCGTAGATCAAATCCGAGGCTAGGTTCGGCGGGTGCGTTGCCTACTTGATCGATGTGCTTCCCACGCTTGTGTCCCTGCCTGATTTTGGTTCAGTTCGGTTCTATCCCCAATCCGAGATAGGGTTCTTCGTGCGTTTGATTTCGTTTTCTTAGTGTGTGTTTGGTTCGGGAACGAAGTGTAATGTAATGTCATGGTTCCGTTCCACTAGAATGGGCTGGTTCCGTCCTTGTGTTTGGTAGTGGCAATTTGAAGGAATGAAATGGTTACATTCTAGTGTTCAGTTTGAGACATATGGAATGGAATGGATTTATTATGTCACCATGAACTGGATTGAATTTCAGTCAAACAAAGGCATATAAATATTGTTGTTGAATCGAAGGCTTGAGCACACTGTCAAAAACAAATCGTAGAGAAACAGAAAGAAAAGAATTGGACTGAAACACAAGATCAACAGCAGCCACCCAAATACCAAAGTCTGAATCTGAATCAACAGCAGCCACCTAAATTCCGTCAACAGCAGCTACCCAAATACAAAATCCAGTAGAGCTACTACAAATACCAAAATATCAAGAGCAGCTACCCAAATACCAAAATCTGGATCAACAGCAGCCACCCAAATTCGGCCATGCTCCTCCTATTCTTTTTCAGCCGACGGCGGGGTGAAGTCATCTATGGGTGAAGTGCACTTGCTCCTTCAGTTACTTTTCGGCACCGAGGCCGTCCAGCCACTTGAGCTCGGTAGCCATGGTAGAAAGCTCGGCCGGCCTTCCTGTCGCACCAGGCCACATGCCTCCTTCCACCAGATCTTTGGGGTTCGAGGAGGAGAGACAAGGGGCAGGGGACGCCGGCGAGGCTGCAGTTCCGAACAGGGGCAGAAGATGGTGCCCCGCAGGAGGGGAAGGTGCTACGGCCGCCGGCCGCCGGTATGGCCATCGAGGGAGAGAGGAGAGGAGAGGTCGTGGGTGGCTGGGGCGCGGGGTGGGTGAGTCGTGGAGGAAGGGAAGAGAGTCACGAGTGAAGCGTTCCGTGTGGTCCGGCCGATTTGGAGGAACGCCCAGGTTCAGTATAATCAGGGAATATGCCGTTCCCTGGAATGGGTGGGTTCCGGTTCCTTCGGTGATCTAAACACGAGAACGGGCTCTGGGAATGGAACCGACCCGTGCCGTTCCGCTTCGTGACTGAAACCAAACACACCTTTATTAGTTACAGTATTTAACTATTCTGCATTTATTGCCTAGATTCTTGTTTACCCCGTGGTTGGCGGGGTAGATCAAACTAATGGGAAGCTAAGAGTAACAAATTTATCAGGCCTCCGATCCAGAGGTGAAAGATTAGTTTATGATTTCTGAATGTAGCACGACGTATTGAGAAAATGCACCCACTCAACTACTTAAGTAGCTTTCATATAACTGCCAGGATAAACCGATGTGTGTTCGTTTCTGTGAATATTTTGCAATTTTGGCAAGAAGTGGCTTGCGTTTCTTCCTTTTCTGGTAGTACCTAGCAATTAGTGTCTTGTGTAACTGATGCAGTTTCATCTCCCATGCTTATTAGGGATTATTAACTTGTCATTCATTTAATTCAATTTAATCTTTGCTGTTTTGCAGTTATGATGGGTTCTTCATCATCTTGGTCTGTCCCGCCAGCCTCTGGGTCAGTCATGGGCTCTTCATCCTCATTCATTTTTGTCCACCGCGACCTCTGGTGCAGCCATGGGCTCTTGTCCATCCTCGTTTTGTTTCACAACGAGCTCTGGTGCAGCCATGGGCTCCTCTTCTCCTTTGTATAGCCCGACCTTTTGGCCACCCATGCGCCATTTTCCTCCATGAATTCTCTATTTTTTTTTGTTTTCATGGTTTGCTATTTGGTTATCCCTAAGTAGATTTGATGGGTTCTTATGTTTGTCAAGTTCAATACAATAATAGATGTGAATTCTTTGTCTTGCCCTGTTTGACCGTGCATGTGTACAATTTCTGGGGACGCCATCAAGTAAAACATCCGTGAGTAAGTTGATGAATAGGTGAAACATTCATGGTATAACTAGGAACAACATTTTTCTTGAGTTCATGGCCTAAGATATTTGTTAACCAAATGCCATGCACAAATAGATCGTGCAAGTACTAAAATTTCAGTAGTATAGTAGGATATGATGCATTTAACTACTGACTACTGAAGGACCGAAATCACTATTTTGACCTTTTCAGCAATCTTTGCCACAAAGTGAACTCGACATGAAAGTATTTCACGATCTGACCCTTTTAGCAACGCCACAGCCCGTGGCGTTTCTTCTCCATACAAAAACGCCGAAGTAGCTCGCGTTTCAGACCCACATACGAACGCCAAGCTAGCTAACGCTTTCGACCCACATGGAAACGCCAAGCACATTGGCGTTTCCGCCCAGGCAGAAACGCCATGATCGTTGGCGTTTGTGGCATGCATTTTGATCGACCGGACGAACACCGATTCGATGGGTCCAAACTCCGGCGGCCCCATCTGGCTGCTGCATGCATGCATGCATGATCTCCTTCGTTCAGTGTAAAAAATCACTGGCTGCATGCCGACAGCCGTCCCTGCCGTGACATTCCACTGGCGAATGAGAGCTGTTTACTTGCGAAAAAAAAGGGAGAAATTGCATCCAGGAGTCTGTGTTAATCAAGTCATTAACTTCAGATGTTAACCTAGTACGTACTGGACAGCAAGTACCACAAACCAGATCGCTAGACCTAGGCGAGATCAAACTGGAAACAGAACGAGAATACAGTACACCACGTCGGGAAGAACCACTGGGTGCGGTGCCGTTTTCTTATTTTTAGGCGCGCATCAGTGCTGTGCCGTGCACCTCTCCTCTGGCATTGGCAATGGCAATGGCCGCTACTGACGAACAGGGCCATGCACAGTGTGAGCCACAGGGACTTTCCAGTTTTCCTCTTGGAGCAAACCCAAACCCAAGCCCCCCCCCCCGCTGCTTCCTCCCACCTGCCTCTCCTGTGCTGCGCTGGAGCCAGTGATTTTTTACACTGAACGAAGGAGATCATGCATGCATGCATGCAGCAGCCAGATGGGGCCGCCGGAGTTTGGACCCATCGAATCGGTGTTCGTCCGGTCGATCAAAATGCATGCCACAAACGCCAACGATCATGGCGTTTCTGCCTGGTTCCATGTGGATCGGAAGCGTTAGCTAGCTTGGCGTTCGTATGTGGGTCTGAAACGCGAGCTACTTCGGTGTTTTTGTATGGAGAAGAAACGCCACGGGCTGTGGTGTTGCTAAAAGGGTCAGATTGTGAAATACTTTCATGTCGAGTTCACTTTGTGGCAAAGATTGCTGAAAAGGTCAGAATAGTGATTTCGTCCCTACTGAAGCACCATTGGCATTTTTTTGTGTTAATAGTTGGTTTTTATAGGGAATGTTCTTTACAAAATGGCGAACGTTATGAGATAACCAAGGCCTTATTGAAGTGCAAAATGGCAGAAGGAAGCTCAGTGAGCCAACATCTGGTCAAGCTAGTTGGTTACATGTGGAGGTTGGAAGCTTTGGGCACTCCCATCCCTGCCTGGCTTTGTACTGATCTTATCCTTCTGTCTCTACCCTCAAGCTTTAATGGCTTTATCACGAATTACATGATGTGGGAGATGGAGAAGAGCGTGAATGAATTGCTCAGGATGCTCAAGACCTTTGAGTATTGGATGCAGAAAGACACCAATTATGTGACGAAGAAGACAACTAGTTTTAAGAAGAAGTGCAAAGTCAAAAATGGCAAGGGCGTCATTAAGACCGACACCAAGGGAAAGCCTAAACGCGGCGCTGCTAAAGAGACTGAGTGCTTCTTTTGCAAGGACAAGGGTCATTGGAAAAGGAATTGCAAAAAGTTTTTGGCAGAAAAGAAGAAGTCTGAAAAGTCCAGCACAAGTATGATATTCATACATGTTATAGTTGTTTTTTCTGTTGATCCTCAATGCAATTCTTGGATATTTAATACTCGATCGATGCAGGGACTTCCGAGGACACTAGGACTGGTAAAGAATGAGGTGCTGTTCCGTGTCGAAACGGTGTTGAAGTTACCGCTCAAGCCGTCGGCGTCATGCCCTACATCTACCTCTATAATTCGTACTCCCTCCGTCCCAAAAACTTTGTATTAAATTTAGTATAAAGTTGAGACATATATTTTGGGACCGAGAGAGTACTATAACTTAGTAATTGTTATTTTGTTTCCGCGTTGTGTAAAAACATTATATTAGGATATTGTTTATCATGTGATGGATATATCTATATCTATCCGTACTAATAAGTAAGGTGTGATTCTTTGGGTTTTTAATCCGTTCATCCATATTATTATTACTAGCAAAAATGTCTGTGCGTTGCAACGGAAAAAAACACATGCTCTAGTCGTAACAAGAAAGCTTTCACAAATTCACCGGTCCACATTATCTAATTCAACATAGTGTCTCACATTTCTTGTCTCTTAGCGTCCTTTCCGCCATCACCGATCATGGACGCGGTGTCCAACTAATCGCGACACCGCAACGCGTTTGAACGTGATCAATCTTTAAGGTGACGATCTCAACCACCGCATGACACATTTATCAATAAACCGTGTCATCGCGGGCGAATGATACACCTAGTTCATACATATGAGCCGGTTCACCTTTAAACTGTGTATTTGTTTTTTAATGTATCGACTTTAATTTTAAAACACGTAAATACTTTTTAAATCACATGGAATTTTTAAAGATCTTGAATATTTTTTAAACTACGAATATATTTTTAAGCACAAGAACACTTTTTCCTTCTTTTTTTCTTTTTCTTTTTCTTTTTTTTCACAAACAATCTTCCAAATTAGAGAACATTTTTTGAAATCGTGAATACTTTTTCAAATTCATGAAGATTTTTTAATCATGAATAATTTTACAAATTCGTGAACATTTGTTTTGAAGTCGTGAATAATTTTTCAGATTCATGGATATTTTTTAAAATAATATTTTATTTTAAAATTCTTGAGCATTTTTTGGATCGTGAACATTTTTTCGAATTCATGATTCTTTTTTACAAAATTTGGGAACATCTTTGGATATTCGTGAATATTTTTACTTTTTTTGAAGAGTTTTTAAAATTTCCATGTATAGTATTTGAATTCGTTATTTTTATTCAAATTGATGAACATTTTTTGAATAACCAAACATTTTTCTAAAACCACGAACATTTTTTAAAATACACAAACATTTTATAATTTCTTGAATTTTTTTGAAAACTGTTTTTTTTAATAAAATTCGAACTACTTTAAAATCCCAAATTAGGAAAAGTGTTAGATTCAACCGGCTGATTTCACAGCTCGTTAAACCGCCCGCTTTGCTCGCCACGTGTCC
This sequence comes from Triticum aestivum, assembly GCF_018294505.1. Lineage (NCBI taxonomy): Eukaryota > Viridiplantae > Streptophyta > Magnoliopsida > Poales > Poaceae > Triticum > Triticum aestivum. The sequence goes on from NC_057795.1 coordinate 73,299,382, forward strand.
ATTGGACCCACTCACCGCTGGCAAACCACCATTCCTTATCTCTAGTGACACACGCAAACCGCCTAATCCTTTTCTCTTTCTTCAGGCCCCCTTCGTCTCCATCGCGACTCTCTCCTGCTGCTCCTCGACATGGCCACACTTTTCCTTTCCTCTGCCCAAAGCTGCTCCTCGACATGACCACACTTTTCCTTTCCTCTGCCCAAAGCTGTAATCCAATGGCCACTAGTAGGCAGATCGGACGGCTGATTCGTAGCAATGGCCTATTATTTATATGGTCCGTCACCCTTGTTGGCCCCCAGTTTACAAAAATAAATTGTCTAGGCCAATGGCGGAGCCAGGAAATATGTATTAGGGGGGCCAAGTGCTGCTAAAACAAGTTAGGGAGGGCCAAACTATAGCAAAATAGATTTTCAGCAACAAAAGATTACTAATTATGTCACTGTTCATAGCAGATTAGCAGCAAAATCCAGATGTTAGGGGGGGCCAGGGCCCCTGCCGGTCCCCCCTGTCTCCGCCACTGGTCTAGGCTGTGATTTGAACACTGCTCGATTCATTGAAGCATAGCACACTAGCCACCATCACCCATCTATTCTATATCTATATCTATACGAAATAATAAAGGGTTCTTGCTTTTGACGATACGTCACAAAAATTGCCTCCAAAATTGCAAAATATTACCCTTCAATGTCACCTATAAGTGATAAAAATAACGTTCTTACACAGGGGAAACCCTCGCCTGGGCCAGCACATGTAGTAGGGACCTCCTATAATGAGCTCTGCGCGCTGGGAGAAGACGTAGTGCATCTGTTTGGGCCGGCACATGTCTGGGCGAACTGTTTTTAAATTTTCTTTTTTTCTTTTTTCTTTTTTACATTTTCGCTTTTTCTACTTCAAATAATTGGAACTTCCAAAAAGTTCTGAAAATTAAAAAATGAGAATTTTGATATAAAATGCTTAGTAAAACATAAAATGTTTGTGGAAAAGATGTTCATAATTTTGTAAAAGAATGTTTGCTTATTCGAAAAATGTTTGAAATTTTGAAAGCAAATGTTTAGAAAATCAAAAAATGCTTGTAAATAGCAGAAATGTTTCATGAATTCAAAAAATGTTCTCGATTTTAGAAAATGTTCAAACATTTATAAAAGTGTTCATGAATTTGAAAAATGCCCACATTTCAAATATGTTCACGAGTCTAAGAACATGTTCATGATTTCAAAAATTGTTCATGAGAGTGATAGTGTATCTCGGTGATGCAGCAAAATATGGCCATGGCATTGGAGATTATGATTTTTTCCCCTGTTGCAACACGCGGGTCCTTTTGCTAGTATCCTTCCGTCCTTTGAAGAGTGTACTTCCAACTTTGTTGGAAAGTCAAATATTTTTTATATTTGACCATATTTATATAATAACAGACCAACATTTATGACATCAAATTAGTAGCATTAGATTCATGATAAATTATATTTTCATCATATACCTATTTGGTTTCACATGCATTAATATACTTTTGCACAAACACAGTCAAACTTTGAGATAATTTGACTCTCCTATAAAGTTGAAAATACTCTCTTCTTTGAAAGTACACTCTTTAAAGGATGGAGGGAGTATGTGTAAAAATAGAGATAGACTAAATATACACTCGATGCTTGGATGGATGAAGACGTATTTGCACATGCGCGACGACATAGTTGCACAATCACGTGGAATCATAGTCACACACACATTCGTAGAGTTGCACACTTTCATCAGCATAGTCGCACATGCATGGCCGCACGTTTTCATGCTCTTGTAGACATAGTCGCACATGCACGGCCGCAAAGTTGCACACGCACGATTGCAGAGTTGCACACCCTGGTCGGCATAGTTGCTTACGCACGAACTGCGCGATCACGCACTCTTGTCGGGTAGTAGCTCACGCACAGCTGCGGGAGTTGCACATGCGCGGCGGCGTAGTCACATAATCACGACAAGTGAGTTGCACATGCGTGACGTCATAGTCACACACGCATAGTCGCAAAGTTGCACATTTTCATCGGCATAGTCCCACACGCATGATCGCGGAGTTGCATGCTCTCATCGGCATGGTCGCACACGCACGCCCGCAAAGTTGCATGCTCTTGTCAGCATAGTTGCACACACATGATTGCGGAGTTGCACACCCTAGTCGGTATAGGTATGCTTACGCATAGACTGTGGGGTTGCACACTCTCGTCGGGTAGTAGCTTGCGCACGACTGCAGGAGTTGCATACGCGTGACGGCATAGTGGCACAATCACGGTTGTGAGAGTTGCACACGCGCGGCGACATGGTTGCACAATCACAGTTGTGGGGATTGCACACACTCGTTGGCATAGTTAGCCGGAACAACAGACGACGTTGCACGTCTCACTAGCAGAGATCTTTGGATGATGAAAACTGCACACCCATGACGGGTAGAGAAAAGTTGCTTATAGGCGCGAAGCTAAAGTTGCACATTTCACCAGCAGGGGGGCCGGAGGGGTGTTAACAGTGAAAACTACACCTCCACAGGATATGGGAAAAGTTGCACATCACTACTAGACGGTTGCCCGGGGCAGCATCCGAAGTTGCACATCCAATGCTAGGAAGTCGGTCGAGGTAGAGAACAATGAAAACTGCACATCCACGGGTAGAGGGAAAGTTGCACATCAACTACTGGCAGTTGGTCATGGCAGCAGACGAAATTGCACATCTCACTGGTAGAGGATAGTGTAGGGTGGAGGTGCCATCAGTGAAAACTGCATGTTCATGGGTAGGTAGAAAAGTTACACATCAACTATTAGGTAGTTGCACATTAACTGCTATGCATTTGCATCTAACAAGGACTAAATTGCATGCAAAAAAGTTCATCGAAACATACCCAAGCGGGTTCTAGTTGTGAAGAGCTTGTTGCGAGGACTCCTACGGTGAAAGCGGGTCTTAATTCCGATATTCAGTTCAAAAATTATGTCATTTTTAGAATTAAATGCATTCACACACGCTCACATCAGTTAAAACTACACGTCCACGAGTAGGGATAAAGTTGCACATCTACTACTAGGGAGTGGCACCAAATAGAGACGACTAAATTCCACACACATAAAAATCATCGAAACATACTCATGCGAGATTTAGTTTTGAAGAACATGTCAAGGTTCCAAAGGGTGAAAACAAATTTGAATTTTGACACTCAATTTGACAATTATAGCTTTTTGACTTGTCTTGAAACAAAATTAAAGACACGATAAGACAATACCTCCATCTTATATGCCAGTTGAACTAAATGGGACAAGAGACACACGTGTTCATGATACTAATGCACATGGGACTAGAGGCACATACGTGCATGCTAACTTTCTTAATTGATGGCTGCTCGAGGGCGCTATCGGGTAAACATTCGCCCGCTAGACACGTCCTTTATATATATGGCGTGAGTACTGGCATCAATTAAGTACTTCAAACACTTGACAAGAGTGCTAGCTTAGTAGCTCGAGGGCGCTATCAGGTATTTCCATTCAATTTTTGATGTTGTGTGAATTAAAATTGTATGCATTAGAGGAAACAATGACATTGTTGATTTTTTCACTGGGTTGCCAACACCGAGCCTAAAAGAATGGACCTTTGTATAAATGTTAATCCTTTTTATTTCCCAATTCACTTTTTCTGTTGGTTTCCTTCTTTTGTATCTTGCTTTGTTCACTAATATAAATTTACATCTGTTATATAGCTAGTTGTTTGTAACCATGGATGAACTGTTTTTTTGCTACCTTTCGATATTTATCTAAGTTAAATTGGCTTGCACATTACCAACTGCTAACTCACGTACCCACTGTCTTCTTCTCTTCTATAAGAAAAAAAACATAGCTACGCAAACGGGCTTCAGGACGGACGCGGCACGCCTCTGCCTACTAGTCCTTAGTAGTCTCGTGAAGCATGTATCAACATTTTAATGATCAATAAAATGCGGTATCGATGGCTTTTCCTCGAATAGAAAAAAAACCACGGCACTTTCTTTTAGATCGGAGAGAACATTCGGTACATCTTTCATGTTCCACCTCTCTTGCCGAGAAGTAGCTACCGAAGAAGACTTGTAGTCGTCGCTAGGTGGTCCATAGACCTAGTTGTAATTTTTATTACCTCTTGTGTTCTCTGTACTGCCATGATTGATGAATAGATTGGAAATTTCTCTCGCAAAAAAAAAAGCTACCGAAGAAGACTTAATAAAAATCGAAAAAAAAGGTGGCGTTGGAAGAAAGCTGACAAGTCATATTTTACTCTCGTGGCTTGATTTGTAAGCTAGTACTACACCACTCCTACGCTACCCGCGATCCGGAAGTCGTCCCCCAAGCCCAACCCCAACCGCCGCTGTAGTATATAAACCGCGCCGGCACCGCACCGGGGAGCCAACCTGCGCCACCTCGTCTCCTTCCACCCAGACGGTGGAGGACCCCCGCCCGCCCAACCCCGCGCCGCCGCGCCGCCCCTTCGATCGGACCGCCGCCTTCCTTCCTTCCTGTAAGCCTCCCCTCCTCCTCACCCTCCTCCCCGCCCCAATGCGACCGGAACCCGGCGATTCTATCTACTCGCGATTCGCTCGTAGGCCAAGTCCGACGCTAGTTCGCGGCGGCCGCATTGCCCGCCTGACGCGCTTCCCGCGCTTGTTTCCCCGCCTGATTCGGTTCGGTTCAGCTCCGTCCCCAATCCCGGGCTAGGGTTCTTCGGGTGCTTCGATTTTGATTAGGAGCTCCACTCCACTGCCGCGCCCGCCGGGGCAACCGCGTGCGTTTTCTCGTCGGTTTGTGCGACGGGCGCACGCACGCACGATTTGTTTTTTGTTTGTTTCTATACACATCATCGTTGAATGAATGAGCGAACTGGGCACGCGACGATCCCACTTTATTTGCACTTGCTCCCCTTCTGTTAGAAGCGCTGTTCTATGTGGTTTGATTCGGAGGGTTCGTTTGTTGGGTTTTCTCATTAGTTATTTAACTATTTGTGCTGCATTGCATTTGCTGCCTATATTCCAGTTTACCACGGGGTTGGCGGGGTAGATTAAACTAATGAGAAGTTATTAAGAGTTAACAAATTTAGTAGGCCTCCAATCCGGAGGTGAAGAATTACTTTATGGTTTCTGAATGTAGCACGACGTATGAGAAAATGCACCCACTCAGTGAATGTAACTGCCAGGATAGACGGATGTGTTTTTGTTTTAGTGAATATTTTTGCAATTTTGGCAAGGATTAATAAGATTATTAACTTGTCACTCGTCTAATTCGATTTGATTTTTGTTTTCTGCAGTTATGATGGGTTCTTCATCTTGGTCTACCCCCCCACCAGCCTTTGGCTCAGTCATGGGCTCTTCATCATCATTGTTCTCCACGCCGACCTCCGGTGCGGCCATGGGCTCTTCTCCATCCTTGTTCTGTTTCACGCCGGCATCTGGTGCAGCCACGGGCTCTTCTCCATACTCGTTTGGCATAAGGCCGGCCTCTGGTGCAGCCATGGGCCCTTCTTCATCCCCATTTGGTTCCACGCCGGTAGCCACGGGCTTTTTCCCATCCTCTGGTTTCACGCCATACGCTGGTCCAGCCATGGGATCCTCGTTTGGTTCCACGCCGGTAGCCACGGGCTTTTTCCCATCCTCTGGTTTCACGCCATACGCTGGTGCAGCCATGGGATCCTCGTTTGGTTCCACGCCGGTAGCCACGGGCTTATTTCCATCCTCGTCTGCTTTCACGCCTTCTTCTGGTGCAGCCATGGGCTCCTCTTCATCTTGGTGTGGCCCGGCATTTGGGCGATCCCCTAACGCCTTCGGGCACCCCATGCCCCATCAGGCACCTTTTTCATCCAACACACCATTTGGCTGTAAGTAGCCTTCTGTCCACCAATTCTCTATTTTATTTTAATCGTCTGCTATTTGGTTATCCTGAAGTAGATTTGATGGGTTCTTTCAATACAATGGTAGATGTGAATTCTATTTGTTAGCAGTGTCTTTCCCTGTTTGACTGTGCATGTGTTGGGTGAACAGTAAAATTTCTGGCCATGCCATCAAGTAGCATCCGTGAGTAAGTTCATGAATACGTGAAAGATTTATGGTGTAACTGAGAACACAATTTTCCTTGAGTTCATAACCCAAGATATTTGTTAACCAAATGTCCTGCACAACAAGATTGTGCAAGTACTACAATTCCAGTATGATACTAGGATGCATTTAACTCTGACTACTGAAGCACCATTGGAGTTCATAACCCAAGATATTTGTTAACCAAATGTCCTGCACAACAAGATTGTGCAAGTACTACAATTCCAGTATGATACTAGGATGCATTTAACTCTGACTACTGAAGCACCATTGGTGGTTTTTGACGTTTTTGGTTAACAGTTAGTCTTTTTCTTTCCTCGTGACTTATGATTGATATATAGTAGGAAGTATTCATTTAGCATTGACTTTTGATTTTCTCTAATTTGAAATTATGTATACTGAGGCTAATCAATCCAGTATGACTGTAATAAGGTCAACCAAACCAGTATGCTGATACTACAGGGTCTTTTGTAAGTTCTTGGAAGATCTGTTTTTGAATGGAGACGGACGCTATATAAACAGCTATAGTAGGCTGCAAGTGCTACTCTGTTCCCAGGAGCATGCCATTTTGGTTCATGGTCTCCACGATGTTCTTTGGATCGTTATTTTCTTCATGACATATTCACAAGTATCATGACAGTCTACAGGAATATTCTTTTACAAAACTACCCATATCATGAGCATGTATGTAGTCAATTCTGATATTTTATCAATAAATTATTTGTCATAATCAAAATTGTTTGCTGCATGCAGTGGTCATATTCCTTTGTGAAACCATTAGGGTATTTTTTCTTCTCTGAATTATTTGGCAATGTCACTGTTTTCTATGTTGCTTTCACTATTTCCAGCAGTAGATGTAATCCCAACATAACCTTGTTTTCTACGGTTTCATTACTCATAAGTTTACTCAGCACAGCTGATTTGACTAAACTAATTTCATATTGCTTTGTACAGCTACAACAGGCCAACATTATTCACATGTTCCTACCTTTGGGGTGCAATCTAAGCCTTCATTTGGGGCCTTTGGCCGTAAGTTTTGTGGTTTCTTTGTGCTTTTCATTCAGTTCATCATGTATTCACAAATTATAGTTGACCCAGTCTCTTACATTTTCAGCTGCTATCATTAAACATACTCCTCCGATCCAAAATAAGTTTTGCGGTTTTAGTTCAAATTTGGACTAAAACCATGTCACTTGTTTTGGATCGGAGGGAGTAGTTGAATATGTAAACTGGGCTGTGCATTGTAATTTGTCAACGCACTTTTAAATACCATTTTTGTTTTACTATTTGTGGATCTATTGACTCAAAACGCGATGCAGTAATCTGATCCTAATATTCATGCAAGTCTTTACATGATCTACTTTGTCTATTTGTTATGGGCAGTAGTGCCTTCTATACAATAACAATACACCTTCAGTGGTGATTAGTAATGGAAGTAGTTAGCTTATTTTGAAATAAGAGTTTTAAAACTGGGGAAAACCACTGGTCAAATGAGTCTGACCTTTTTCTTTGAATACGGCTGGTTTAAAGTTTAGTTGACTTATTGGTACTTACTTTTTTTCAATTTGATGTAAATTTTTCTTTCTTTGAGTTGAGTTATTATGAGATTTTATATGTTATTTCACTGTTTATTTTTTCACATCTTATTTATGTAGGAGTGTCTAAAAAAGGCAGCAGGGTTTCTGCTTATACCAGGACTCTTGGTGATGATCCTGAACGTAATTACTATGTATCTATTTCAGCAATGCCAGCATTCAAGAGCAAATCTCACGAGGAGCTTCGACATGAAGATTATAAGAAAGGAGACAAAGGTAAGATATTGAGTATTTCCAACACTTTAGACTCTTTTGTCCTGTTTAGATTTTTCATAAGTTCTATGAGGTCTCGGCAGGTTGCTGTGATGGTCAAGATCAGTAGGAGTTATGCACAGAAGGATAACTTGCAACTCAAGACATATAATACATCCCATAGTCCTAACTTTCTTATTGTACTCCCTCCGTTTCTAAATATAAGTATTTTTAGAGATTCCAATGGACTACATACGAAGCAAAATGAGTTAATCTACACTTTAAAATATGTCTATATACATCCGTATGTAGTCCATATTGAAATCTCTAAAAAGGCTTATATTTAGAAACGGAGGGAGTACTATTTACTCTAATACTTAATTGATTTTCTTCCAAATTTATCTTCAATCCTCTAGAGACCTAACCTAATGTGCAAGAACTTGACTAGTTCAATTAAAGCAACACGGTGCTGCTCTTGGTGCCCTGGCTGCAATCTGGGGCCAAAGAACGTGCATGGACCTTATATAATAACTGATGGTTAATAATTGTTGAATCTTTTGTTTTTTCATTATGTACTTATTTTATTAGTTTATATGGTTCTTATTACTAATCTAGGTTTGTATGTTCCCCAGGTGGTTTCAACTCAGAGGAGAGCAGAGTTCCTTGGGCTCATCATTCCTCGCAGCCTCAGCCCCAGCCCCCAGTGAATGCCTTCACAAATCCTGTCAAGCCATCATTGTTTTCATACTCTCCTGAGCCATCCTCAGCACCTGTGGGACTGCAATCCTCAGCACATGGTACCACCAACCCATTTTGGCTGCGCCCTCCAGGACCACCCCAGTCACCATTATTCTCATACCCTCCCGAGCCAATCCACAAGCCATCATGGTTTTCAAGCTCCTCTTTTGCACCATCTACTACATGTTGGGAAAACGTATCCAATAACACAGCAGCATATACAGCTCCTGCAGATACATCTTCTGCTGTAAGTATTCCTATAGAAGATTATTCTTTCAGGATGCATTTCATTCATAGGAGTTGGTATGTGTTCTCATTGATTAATTGTTCTGATTGAAGCAGCAAGGCCATATGTTTAGCCAAAATTTGTTCCCTTCAAAATCTACTCAATCTGGTGGAAGTTTACTCAGCTCTTCGGTTGCCCATTCAGCACCAGCTCCATCGCCAAACGGTCACTCCACTACTGTAGGTGTCACTGAATGGCTATATTTCCTGGCTTTTTGTTTCTTTATCTGATTTATTATTGTCGTCCTTTCCAGATAAATATTGATCAAGCTGAGAAAACTGTGGAGTTGTTACTACCAGTTGACATTACTACTGTAAGGATTAGATTTTCTCCAAAGAATGATGATACTGGCAGTCGTGCTACAGAGGTATGGCAATAAATATCCATAGCCCAGAATTGTGTTGCACAGTAAAACGAAATCTTGTGGACCTCTTCAAACATGTTTGAAGCCATATATGCTCACACGTTTAGGCTCATGAATATTCAGATAAAATGCTCCCAGTCGCTTTTTATTGCATCCAAAAAAATTGAATCTGTCCATTTCGAGTACCCCATAAATGAAATCCACATGTCCTTTTGCATAGGTTCATCATAATGTTAAAGCTTCAGCAACACCAGTGTCTTTCTGTATCTATCCTGGAGAGAACCAAGAGCTAACTATACAATCAGTGGAGCAGCATGACGGGAAACCATCTAGTTCAACAGGTAGATACTCCAGAAATTACCAGTGGTATTGTATCAGTTTCTTATCTTCTGGTACTAGTTTGTTCTGTAGACTTCTGATAGGTTGATGCTACATTATTTTTCCTTGACTTTTGATACTGCAATGTTTTTGTAGCAGTAATTTTCATTATAAGCATGATGTGTTTTTGTCTTTTCTATTTCACATTGCATCACAGACTTAAGTAGATGCAGGTTCAAGCAGAGTAAACAATATTTTGTTTTCCACATTAACTAGATACGCACATTTCTTGCTATAAAATGGATCCACTGTCATGTTCTACTTGATCCCATGGGAAAATTTATTGAAATAAGCTTTTGTTGCTTCATGCTAATAATTTGAATAAGCAAAAGAATTTACTAGCATCTTTACAGTGAAGATTCCTAGGAGTATTTTATTCAAATAAGCTTTTACTGTTTCATTCTACAAGCAATTCTTCACTGGCACGTTACAAATTTACAATGAAGAATCCTAGGAGCAAACCAAAGTTCTCCATTAGCACTTGTGGAGCCCAAATGTCAAAATATTTGATATCTCAGAACCGAAGCTACTTCATCCTATTTGTGTTGCCATATGATATATGCAATTGAGTTACTGACATCTTGTTCACCATCATCAGAATCCGCTGGGGAACAGAAAGGGTATATCAACGGTGCTAATCCATTTGATCCTGTGATAACTCCATTTGGTGGCGCCTCTGTGAGTGAGAGTGTCCTACCTCGGCTCTATAAGGCAGACTATTACACTTCGCCGTCGATCGCAGAGCTTGCTGCACGAGAAAGCAACGAGCCAGGTTGTTGCTCACATGTGAAGGACTTAACGGTCGGCAGGCATGGCTACGGCAGCATCAAGTTTGATGGAGAAACCGATGTGAGGAAGCTCGACATCGCTTCCATCGTGGAGTTCAAGGACCGCGAGATCCTGGTCTACACAGATGAGAGCAAGAGACCTCCTGTGGGGCAGGAGCTCAACAAGCCTGCAGAGATCACACTCCTGAATGTGAAGTGCGTCGATAAGAAGACCGGGTTGCAGTTGACGGAGGGGGCAGAAGTTGACAGGTATACGGAGATTCTGGCGCAATGGACCAAGAAGAATGGCGCTGAATTCGTGGCGTTTGATGCCGTGAATGGGGAGTGGAAGTTCAGGATCAAGCACTTTTAGTCAGTAGCTAGGTTCTTGGCAATATTAAGATTCCAGTCGCAACCAATACCATGGCTCTGTGGCTATGTAAAAAAAAAAAAAACTCTGTTCCTGCATCTTCTAGTGAGTCTCTTTGTTAGTCGACAGGCAGGCCTGTCAGAAACAATTTTAGATCACTTTTTCTTTTCCTTTCAGTGGCCTGTAACTGTTTACTTCTACCACTTTATCAATGAAAATCAGCAATCTGCTGCTTTTTCGTCAAAAGAAAAACAGTTTTAAATGTGTGGCTGGACTATATATTTGATTGTTCGTATGATATCCACAAGCTTGTGGGACATATGAGCACACATCTTTATTTCCTCGAGGAAATCTTGAGACAAGCTAAAACTACTCATCAGAGACACAAACTAAACTCTCAAATCAAGCCTCTTGTGGCCTACAGAGAAGAGAAGACGCACAGCCAGCCAGCCTCACCTCTCTGGCACCGGCCTAGCCGTAGCCGCCGCCGCGGCCGTGGAAGACGCGCACGGATGCACCCTGCCGGCGGCGGTCCATGAGTCGCAGTTTTTCTTCTTGATCTTATCTCCTTCACCGATACTCTTCACGGTCGTCTTCTTGGCGGCTTCTTGTTGGTTGATCCTCTGCCGGATCTTCTCCTGCCGCACATGTATCTGCGCATAGCTGAACCCCATGGAAGCCATGTTTGACCAGGCGCAGCTGAAAGATGCAGGCTACTCCAGCTACCTTCCTCTTAAAGCAAGATATAATCGGATCGTGTGTAGATGCTTGTGTGTGCATACATATGGATACGGGTGTATTTATATGCGCGGGCTGCAATTATTGGGGGGCGGGGCACCGAGTTTCTTGATGATATCCGGTGTGGACTTATCTCCTCTGGTGGTGGTAGGCGGTAGGTGTCGCCAGAGGGAGAGGAATTCGGAAGCAATCACAAACAGCGGCTGCCTTTTCTGCTTGCAGGGTTGCAGTCGCAGGCGCTGCTGGCTGCGGGAAACGGTTGCGGAATTATTAGCAGCACTACCTGTGGGCACAAGCAAACGGTTTTGTGTTCCTGGTGGGCTGCCGGCTGCCCAACTTTCGCCGCTTGTGCCTCTACGCGACAAGTTTCGATGTTGCCTTTGCGACTTCCCACTGACGCGTCTATATTTGTCTATGGAGTAGTATAATAATGCATGAATGGATGATTCCATCCGACTAATGATATCCTGGTGGAAAGGAACAACTGAGTCCCTGACTCCATGTATGCTTTGGTGATTCTGCTGGGCGAGGTTAAGTAATGGAAGGATATTTCCAGGTTAAAAGAAACTAATCACTCGCTTGCACGCTGATAATTGAGCAAACCTTGAGCTCGGTAGGTAGGCAGAGGAAGGCTTTTGTTTGGTGTATCACATATATAGCCGTGAATGAAGCAAGTGACACAAAGCCCGTCTAGCTCAGTTGGTAGAGTGCAAGGCTCTTAACCTTGTGGTCGTGGGTTCGAGCCCCACGGTGGGCGATTACTTTTTCCTTGAAAGAAAATACAAACGAGCCTAGATATGTACACACACACAAAATAAAATAATGTCACTCTAACACATGTACTATTTGCGTATTTGATCTTGAAACTTTATAGATATGTACTATACACCTCAATGTTCTTGTGTATTTGCGTATTTGACCTTAAAACTCTGAAAGTTAATTTCATGTTACAAAGGCAAATTACTTCATACGTAAGAGTTTGGTCCAATGTAGAATTGATTTTTCTTATTGAACATGCTTGGAAGCATTGTGATTTTCATCAAGAAAAAACCTGAACGATGATTGAGCGAATAAATATACACCAATTTACAAAAAGAGCATTGCATCCGACAAATAGTGCTTTTTCTAGAGCGAAACTACAGAATATAGGGGTAAGCTGTCATTAGAACCTGCAATCGAATTGGCCAAAGAGAAAGTTGACGGACAAGGCACATAACAACGCCTATGGACTCGTCGTGTTGACCATAGGCCTTGGCTCAAGCTTCTCTGAGCGAAACATATAAATAGCAAAAATCATAAAGCACATGTTGGTGTTGTGGCCCATCAACATTTTCTTTGGAATTATTTATTGTTTATAACCAAATATTTAACTCAATTTTAGCTTCACCTGCACACAGGGAAAAAAACTCAATTTTAGCTTGGCCCGGTAGCCGGCTCGCTTAGCTCTGAAAAGATTACTAGCAGTACATTTTAACCAAATATTACTAAAATATTCAAACTTGTCAAATGAACATGAAAACATTCTAGTAACTCAATCAACCTTTCTTGGGTTAACTGTGAAATTATGAGCACATTAGTTTGGTGTAACAAAATCTAGAGCCATGTCTTGCTTCAATCTCCTCGAGTAAACTACCGACCAACAAAGGATGCCTAGCTAATCTAGACCTAGCACAACACGTGGAGATAACTGTGCGTTCGGTTTATTCGGTTTACATGATTCGGTTTATACGGTTTTTCGGTATGTACGGTATTAATACTTTGATAAATACGGTATGAAATTAAAATACGGTTCGGTTTCGGTATATACCAAATTATTTCGGTATGGTTTCGGTATATACCATAAAAACCAAAGTTGACGCGAATTTGAAAATGACATAATAATAATTTGCAAATTTATGACTCAAAACACATTCTATTTTACACAAATAGTATATGACTATATATATAAGTATATATGCATGCATTGATTCATCTGTTGATGGTTATGGACGTGCTTAGCATTTTAAAAAGAGAAAAATGACAATGTTACAAGAAAAATGTAGGTGCTTAGTAGTGAATTTGACTCATGTACAAGAAAAATGACAACTTGTACGGTTGTTCATCTCAAGAAATATAAATTTATCTTTTACTTCGGTTTATTCGGTTAACCATTCGGTTTTTCGGTATATACCATAAAAACCAAAGTTCAAATCGGTATGAAAAGTTCATACCATACCGAAACCAGAAACCATAAAAACAAAAAAATCGGTTCGGTTCGGTTTATTTTCGGTATGGTTTTTCGGTTCGGTTTTAAAATGCACAGAGTGAGAGATAAGAGCATCTCCAGCCGTTCGGCCCTTCAGGGCGCCGAAAAAGAGCGGCCTGGGGTGGTTGGGCACCCAGCCGTCGCCCCCAGGCGCCGATTTCGGCCCAGTGTTCGGCCCAACTGTGTCCAAAAATGGCCCGATATCTGCGTGAATTGGCCCATATTCGGTGCGGTTCAGCGTGAATTTTCGCATACAAATAGAAATCAATTAGTTTGTCACATAGTTCGGCATGGTTCGACGTGTTTCATCACATAAATCAAATAGTTCAATACAAATTATATAGTTTAACAAATAAAAACTCAAGTTTCATCACAAGTCATTCCCGCGTCGCCCCGGCCTCACCCTTGAGCCTCCATAGGTGCTCCACCAGATCGTGTTGCAGTTTTTGATGCACCTGTGGGTCTCAGATCTCCTGACGCATATTGAGGTAGTCAGTCCAGTTTGCCGGTAGCTGGTGATCAACTTGGACAAGAGGACCCTGTCTGTAATATGGTTCAGTGTCAAACACTGGCTCTTCCTGCTCGCTCTCAATGATCATGTTGTGCAAGATGACACAGCAAGTCATGACCTCCCACATTTAATCTTTCGACCAGGTCTTAGCAGGAAACCGGACAACAACAAATCGAGATTGGACCACACCAAATGCCCGCTTGACATCCTTCCTGCAAGCCTCCTGAATCTTCGCAAACCAGGCGTTCTTGCCTACTGGCACAGGGTTTGAGATGGTCTTCACAAATGTTGACCATCTCGGATAGATGCCATCAGCTAGATAGTACCCCTTGTTGTACTGTCGCCCATTGACCTCGAAGTTCACTGGAGGAGAATGACCTTCAACAAACTTGGCAAAGACCGGGGAGCACTGCAGGACGTTGATGTCATTGTGAGTTCCTGGCATCCCAAAGAAAGAGTGCCAAATCCAGAGGTCCTGTGTGGCCACTGCCTCAAGTACCACACTGCAACCGCCTTTGACGCCTTTGTACAACTCCTGCCAAGCAAATGGACATCCATTTTGAATGCATGCAGTCGATGCTTCCAAGCATCCTAGGAAATCCTCTTGCTACATTCTGTGCTAGGATCCGAGCAGTGTCTTCCGCATTGGGTGTTTGCAAGTATTGCGGTCCAAACACTGCCACCACTGCCCTGCAGAACTTGTAGAAACACTCAATGGTGGTGGACTCGGCCATGCGCCCATATTCGTCGAGTGAATCACCGGGAGCTCTACATGCAAGCATCCTCATAGCTGTCATGCACTTCTGGATATAGGTGAATCCAAGTGTGTCGGTGCAATCCATCTTGCACTTGAAGTACCTGTCGAACTCCCGGATGGAATTCACAATCCTAAGGAAAAGCTTTCAGCTCATCCGATAACGGCGCCGAAATGTTTTCTCACCGTGCAATGGAGCGTCGGTGAAGTAGTCCAAGTAGAGCATGCAGTAGCCTTCCAGACGATGCTGGTTCTTTGCTTTGACCCGCCCAGGCGCCGAGCCACCTCGACGCGGCTTTTCACTGCTGCAAGCAGGCCGGCGAGGGCGGCGAGCACCATGAGATGCTCCTGCTTCTGGACGTCGGCTTTGGCTTCCTCCTCCAGCAACGCCGCGAGCGACTCCTCATCTTCGGAGTCCATCGCCGGGCCGGGAAAATCACCGAACATCTTGCGGGCGAGGTGGGCGCAAACCCGCCGGTGTACAGGCCCTGCGCGGCCAGAATGCTGGAAAAGGTGCCCAGACGGCGGCGGAGAGGCTGCCTCGGCGAAAACCCCTTCTTTTTCCCGGTGGGAAATGATCTACCTAGCTGCGGTGGGCGGTGGACGGCGCCGGGATCGGCATGGTGGCGCAGGGTGGCGGCTGAGTGCGGGGGGTCGGAGGCGAATCTGGATGGGTGGCTTGACTTTTCGCTGACAATGTGGCCCCAGGAGCGCTTTTCCCTTGCGCCCCCAGTGCACCGGATTCGGCCTGCGATCACCAGGTGTAGAAACGGGCCGAGCCGGCGGAAATCAGTGTCCTGGGGGCGCGACTGGGGCATTTTTTCGGCATCGGCGCCGAAAAAACTGTTGGGGAACGTAGCAATAATTCAAAATTTTCTACGCATCACCAAGATTAATCTAGGAGATTCTAGCAACAAGAGAGAGTGGATGAGCATCTTCATACCTTTGAAGATCGCTAAGCAGAGGCGTTACTACGACGCGAATGAGGGAGTCATACTCGCGGCGATTCAAATCGCGGAAGATCCGATCTAACGCCGAACGGACGGCGCCTCCGCGTTCAACACACATACAGCCCGGGGACGTCTCCTCCTTCTTGATCTAGCAAGGGGAGAGGAGACATTGAGGGAGAGCTCTGGCAGCACGACCGCGTGGTGGTGGAGCTTGCAGTTTCCGGCAGGGCTTCGCCAAGCACTACTATGGAGGAGGAGGTGTTGGGAAGGGAGAGGGTTGCGCCAGGGGAAGGGTGTGGCAGCCCTCCCACCTCCCCTCTATTTATAGGGGCAAGGGAGAGGGGGGTCGGCCCCCTCCAGATGGATCTAGAGGTGGGGCGGCAGCCAAGGGGGAGGCTTGCCCCCCAAGCCAAGGGGGCCGCCCCCTTTAGGGTTCCCCCAACCCTAGGCGCATGGGCCCTAGGGGGGGGGTTGGCACCCAGCCCACTTAGGGGCTGGTTCCCCTCCATATTCAGCCCATAGGGCCCTCCGGGGAAGGTGGACCCTTCCGGTGGACCCTCGGAACCCTTTTGGTGGTCCGAGTACAATACCGATAAACCCCCGAACACTTCCGGTGATCGAATAAAGACTTCCCATATATAAAACTTTGTCTCCGGACCATTCTGGAACTCCTCGTGACGTCCGGGTTGATCATGTTTTTCTCGTGGAAGAGGTTTAGTCAATAGATCTACGACATTCATATCCGTATGCACTTTAAAAATATCTATGTCTCCATCTTGAACATTTTCATGAATGGAGTTGAAGCAACGCTTGATATGCCTGGTCTTCTTGTGAAATCTGGGCTCCTTGGCAAGGGCAATAGCTCCAGTGTTGTCACAGAAGAGATTCATCGGGCCTGACGCATTGGGAATAACTCCTAGGTCGGTAATGAACTCCTTCATCCAGATTGCTTCATGTGCTGCCTCCGAGGCTGCCATGTACTCCGCTTCACATGTAGATCCCGCCACAACGCTTTGCTTGCAACTGCACCAGCCGACTGCCCCACCATTCAAAATATACATGTATCCGGTTTGTGACTTGGAGTCATCCAGATCTGTGTCGAAGCTAGCAATGATGTAACCCTTTACGACGAGCTCTTCGTCACCTCCACAAACGAGAAACATATCCTTAGTCCTTTTCAGGTACTTCAAGATATTCTTGACCGCTGTCCAGTGTTCCATGCCGGGATTGCTTTGGTACCTTCCCACCAAACTTACGACAAGGTTTACATCAGGTCTGGTACACAGCATGGCATACATAATAGACCCTATGGCTGAGGCATAGGGGATGACACTCATCTTTTCTCTATCTTCTGCCGAGGTCGGGCATTGAGCTGTGCTCAATTTCACACCTTGCAAAACAGGCAAGAACCCCTTCTTGGACTGATCCATATTGAACTTCTTCAATATCTTATCAAGGTATGTGCTTTGTGAAAGACCGATGAGGCGTCTCGATCTATATCTATAGATCTTGATGCCTAATATGTAAGCAACTTCTCCAAGGTCCTTCATTGAAAAACACTTATTTAAGTAGGCCTTTATGCTATCCAAAAGTTCTATATCATTTCCCATCAATAGTATGTCATCCACATATAATATGAGAAATGCTATAGAGCTCCCACTCACTTTCTTGTAAACACAGGCTTCTCCATAAGTCTGCATAAACCCAAACGCTTTGATCATTTCATCACAACGAATGTTCCAACTCCGAGATGCTTGCACCAGCCCATAGATGGAGCGCTGGAGCTTGCACACCTTGTTAGCATTCTTAGGATCGACAAAACCTTCCGGCTGCATCATATACAATTCTTCCTTAAGGAAACCGTTAAGGAATGCCGTTTTGACGTCCATTTGCCATATCTCATAATCATAGAATGCGGCAACTGCTAACAAGATTCGGACGGACTTCAGCTTCGCTACGGGTGAGAAGGTCTCATTGCAGTCAACCCCTTGAACTTGTCGATAACCCTTAGTGACAAGCCAAGCTTTATACATGGTCACATTACCATCTGCGTCAGTCTTCTTCTTAA
This sequence comes from Triticum aestivum, assembly GCF_018294505.1. Taxonomy (NCBI): domain Eukaryota; kingdom Viridiplantae; phylum Streptophyta; class Magnoliopsida; order Poales; family Poaceae; genus Triticum; species Triticum aestivum. The sequence continues at coordinate 73,317,417 of NC_057795.1, forward strand.
AGATCCATTTATTTTCTATGGCTTGCCAATCATCGGGCAAGTCTGTCAAAGTCCATACATTATTTTCATACATGGATCATATCTTGGATTTTATGGCTTCAAGCCATTTGTTGGAATCTGGGCCCGCCATCACTTCTTCATAGTTCGAAGGTTCACCGTTGTCTAACAACATGATTTCCAGGACATGGTTGCCATACCATTCTGGTGTGGAACGTGTCCTTGTGGACCTACGAAGTTCAGTAGCAACTTGATCTGAAGTTCCTTGATCATCATCATTAACTTCCTCTCTAGTCGGTGCAGGCACCACAGAAACATCTTCTTGAGCTGTGCTACTTTCCGGTTCAAGAGGCAGTACTTCATCAAGTTCTACTTTCCTCCCACTTACTTCTTTCGAGAGAAACTCTTTCTCCAGAAAGGATCCATTCTTGGCAACAAATATCTTGCCTTCAGATCTGAGGTAGAAGATATACCCTATGGTTTCCTTAGGGTATCCTATGAAGACGCATTTTTCCGACTTGGGTTCGAGCTTTTCAGGTTGAAGTTTCTTGACATAAGCATCGCATCCCCAAAATTTTAGAAACGGCAGCTTAGGTTTCTTCCCAAACCATAATTCATACGGTGTCATCTCAACGGATTTAGACGGTGCCCTATTTAAAGTGAATGTGGCTGTCTCTAAAGCATAACCCCAAAATGATAGCGGTAAATCATTAAGAGACATCATAGATCACACCATATCCAATAGAGTGCGATTACGACGTTCGGACACACCACTACGCGTAGGTGTTCCAGGCGGCATGAGTTGTGAAACGATTCCACATTTCCTTAAGTGCGTACCAAACGCATGACTCAAATATTCTCCTCCACGATCTGATCGTAGGAACTTTATTTTCCTATCACGTTGATTCTCCACCTCACTCTGAAATTCCTTGAACTTTTCAATGGTCTCAGAGTTGTGTTTCATCAAGTATACATACCCGTATGTACTTAAGTCATCAGTGAGGGTGAGAACATAACGATAGCCACCGCGAATTTCAATGCTCATTGGACCGCACACATCAGTATGTATTATTTCCAACAAGTTGGTTGCTCGCTCCATTGTTCCGGAGAACGGAGTCTTGGTCATCTTGCCCATGAGGCATGGTTCGCACGTGTCAAATGATTCATAATCAAGAGACTCCAAAAGTCCATCTGCATGGAGTTTCTTCATGCATTTGACACCAATGTGACCAAGGCGGCAGTGCCACAAGTATGTGGGACTATCATTATTAACCTTACATCTTTTGGTATTCACACTATGAATATGTGTAACATCACGTTCGAGATTCAATAAGAATAAACCATTGACTAGCGGGGCATGACCATAAAAGATATCTCTCATATAAACAGAACAACCATTATTCTCGGATTTAAATGAGTAGCCATCTCGCATTAAACGAGATCCAGATACAATGTTCATGCTTAAAGCTGGCACTAAATAACAATTATTGAGGTTTAAAACTAATGCCGTGGGTAAATGTAGTGGTAGCGTGCCGACGACGATCACATCGACCTTGGAACCATTCCCGACACGCATCGTCACCTCGTCCTTTGCCAGTCTCCGGTTATTCCACAGCTCCTGTTTTGAGTTACAAATATGAGCAACCGCACCGCTATCAAATACCCAGGAGCTACTACGAGTACTAGTAAGGTACACATCAATAACATATATATCACATATACCTTTGGTGTTGCCAGCCTTCTTATCCACTAAGTACTTGGGGCAATTCCGCTTCCAGTGACCATTTCCCTTGCAATAAAAGCACTGAGTTTCGGGCTTGGGTCCATTGTTTGGCTTCTTCCCGGCAACTGACTTACCGGGCGCGACAACTCCCTTGCCATCCTTCTTGAAGTTCTTTTTACCCTTGCCTTTCTTGAAACTAGTGGTCTTATTCACCATCAACACTTGATGTTCCTTTTTGATTTCCACCTTCGCTGATTTCAGCATTGAATATAACTCAGGAATGGACTTATCCATCCCTTGCATATTGTAGTTCATCACAAAGGTCTTGTAGCTAGGTGGGAGCGACTGGAGGATCCTGTCAATGATCGAGTCATCTGGGAGATTAACTCCCAACTGAGACAAACGGTTGTGTAACCCGGACATAGTGAGTATTGTTGGTGATCGTTGCAGAAACTAAAAAATTTCTACGCATCACCAAGATCAATCTATGGAGAGACTAGCAACGAGAGAGAAGGGGGAGAGCATCATCATACCCTTGAAGGTCGCGAAACGGAAGCGTTGCAAGAACGCGGATGAAGGAGTCGTACTCGTAGCGATTCAGATCGCGGTTGATTCCAATCTAAGCGCCGAACAACGACACCTCCGCGTTCGACACACGTGCAGCCCAGTGACGTCTCCCGCGCCTTGATCCAACAAGGAGGAGGGAGATGTTGAGGAAGAGAGCTCCAGCAGCAGCACGACAGCGTGGTGGTGGTGGAGCATCAGTTCTTCGGCAGGGCTTCACCAAGCTCACACGGAGGAGGAGAGGTGTTTGGGAGGGGAAGGGCTGCGCCTTGGATGTGGTGCTGCTGCCCTCCCTCCACCCCTCTATTTATAGGGAGAAGGGGAAAGGGGGCCGGCCCCTTGAGGGAGTTCTGGATTAGGGGGTCCTCGGACAGTCGGACTATATACTTTGGCCGGACTGTTGGACTATGAAGATACAAGATTGAACACTTCGTCCCGTGTCCGGATGGGACTCTCCTTGGCGTGGAAGGCAAGCTTGGCGATTCGGATATGTAGATCTCCTTCTCTGTAACCAACTCTGTGTAACCCTAGCCCCCTCTGGTGTCTATATAAACCGGAGGGTTTAGTCTTTAGGACAAGGACAATCATAATCATAGGCTAGCTTCTAGGGTTTAGCATCTATGATCTTGTGGTAGATCAACTCTTGTAATACTCATATCATCAAGATCAATCAAGCAGGAAGTAGGGTATTACCCCCATTGAGAGGGCTCGAACCTAGGTAAACATCGTGTCCCCAGCCTCCTGTTACCATTAGCCTTAGATGCACAATTCGGGACCCCCTACCCGAGATCTGCCGGTTTTGACACCGACATTGGTGCTTTCATTGAGAGTTCCACTATGTCGTCGTGATAAGGCTTGATGGCTCCTTCAATCATCAGCAAGGATGCGGTCCAGGGTGAGATTTTCCTCCCCGGACAGATCTTCGTATTCGGCGGCTTCGTACTGTAGGCCAACTCGCTTGGCCGTCTGGAGCAGGTCGATAGCTACGCCCCTGGCCATTAGGTCAGGTTTGGAAGCTTAAACTACATCGCCGACATCCGCGGAGACTTGATCTTCGACGGGTTTGAGCCTACGTCGAGAGCACCGAACAGTCACGACGGGCATGATTTGGATCTTCCATCGGACGGTGTTCGGGATATCGCACCTGTGGCTGCCCTGGCCTTCAATCCGGAGCAGATCGCGCCATCCGAGGATGGGTGGATGGACCCTGCCACGGAGGCCGCACACTCATCAGCGTTGGAGCCGAACACAGACTCCACCTCCAAAGGGATCTGTGTCACCGGACCCCCGGACTGGTCTCCGACCTTAGGTTCCGAACCGCGCGCGTCCGTGCCTATGGAATCTGATTGGGCATGGATCATGGAGTTTACCTCCGCGGATATCTTTAAACACTCAACCTTGGGTGACATGCTAAATTCATTGAGATCTCTCTCTTTATCAGGAGACTCTTGGCCAAACTATGTCCGGCTCGAGTGGGAAGCGGACGATGAAGAAATTCGTTACCCACCCACCACCCACTTAATAGCCACTGTCGATGATTTAACCGACACACTTGACTTCGACTCCGAAGACATCGATGGTATGGACGATGATGCTAGAGATGAACGGGAACCACCGCCCACGGGGCGCTGGACAGCCACCTCATCATATGATATATACATGGTGGATACATCCAAGAAAAACAACGACGACAAAAATGATGCGACTGAGGACAATCCCCTCGGGCAGAAACCAAAACGACGGCGCAGGCGCCGCTCTAAATCCAGCCACAGTAAAAATAGCGACAACAACGCAAGGAAAATAACACCCCGGTCGACTCCAAAGGAAACGACAACCCCATGGACCTAGCGATGGAGCAGGACGAGCCAGGGCATGCCGAGCGTACCCCGGAGCAGATGTACGATCACGACGATCCCGAGGGTAAAACTCATCAACCTGCCTCCGAAGAGGAGGACAGTCTGGATGACGACGCATTCATCCCAGAAAAACATTTGGAACAAGAGAACCTCCACAGAAGGCTTATGGCCACCGCGAGGAGCCTGAAGAAGCAGAAGCAATGGCTTAAGGCCGCGCAGGATATGCTCCACCGCAGATGGAACAAAGTGCTAGACACTGAAGAAAAATACGGCGATGATTGCCACACAAAGAGCTACCCAAAGCGCAAGCTGCTGCCCGAATTCGACAACGAGGCCATAGAGCCCATTCCGCCGAAGAATAATACAGCCGATCAGCCGGACCTACCACCTCATGGCTGCGACAGAGCGGCTAATGATGCCGCATACAAGTCAGCACACGATTTACGTGAGCTCCTGGACAAAAAGGCCGGTGCGACCAGGTCCATCTATGGATCTAGAGGACGTGCTCCGGTGCAAGATCATAGCCACCAAAACGATCATATTGATCGAATACTAGTTTGGAATCAACCCTGAACACAACAACCATCGACAGCATGCCATGACACATCCAATTACAGGGGTGTTGCACACCCTCTGTGCTTGACCGATGAAGTGCTGGATCATGAATTTCCACAGGGATTCAAACCCGTGAATATAGAGGCATACGACAGGATGACAGAACCTGGGGTTTGGATTGAGGACTTTATCCTTCATATCCACATGGCTCGCGGAGATGATCTCCACTCCATTAAATACCTGCCCCTCAAGTTGAAAGGACCAGCTCGGCATTGGTTGAAAAACCTCCCCGAAAACTCAATTGGAAGTTGGGAGGAACTTGAGGATGCTTTCAGGGTCAATTTCAAGGGACCTATGTCCGACCTCCGGATGCAGACGATTTAAGTCACACAATCCAACAACCCGGAGAGTCAGCCCGTAAGCTTTGGAACCGATTTCTCACTAAGAAGAATCAAATCGTCGATTGCCCGGATGCCGAGGCCTTAGCGGCTTTCAAGCATAGTATCTGAGACGAATGGCTCACCAGACACCTCGGCCAAGAAAAGCCAAGGACAATGGCGGCCCTAACAAGCCTTGTGACCCACTTTTGCGCGGGAGAGGACAGCTGGTTGGCCCGTAGAGGCACTAGCGACCCAGGCACATCTGGCAACGGGAAGCCGCGATGCAATAAAAACAAGCGTCAAAACAATGAAGATAGTCCGGATAACATTGCGGTCAATGCCGAATTCAGGGGCTCTCGACCCAGTCAACAGAAAAAGTCATTTAAAAGCAGCAGAGATGGACCATCCAGCCTAAATAAGATTCTAGACAAATTATGTCAAATTCATGGCACCTCCAAAAAGCCTGCAAATCACACCCACAGAGAATGCTGGGTCTTCAAGCAGTCCGACAAGCTAAACTCCGAACACGAAGGAAGGGAGACACCAAGTGAAGATGAGGATGAGCCTCGCTAGGTGAACACTGGGGGACAGAAAAAATTCCCACCAGAAGTCAAAACAGTGAATATGATCTACACAACTCATATACCGAAGAGAAGGCGCAAACGCGCACTCCAAGACGTATACGCTGTAGAGCCCGTCGCCCCCAATTTTAACCCTTGGTTGGCCTGCCCGATCACTTTTGATCGCAGGGATCATCCGACTAGTATCCGGCATGGGGGATCGGTTGCCTTGGTGCTCGACCCAATAATTGACGGATACCATCTCACCCGAGTTCTTATGGACGGCGGCAGTAGTCTTATATCGGAACACTGTCCGCAAGATGGGGATAGACCCATCAAGAATCAGCCAAGGTAACACTTCCTTTAAAGGAGTAATACTAGGCATCGAGGCCCGGTGCACGGGCTCTCTCGTATTAGAGGTTATATTCGATTCTCCCAACAACTTCAGAAGCGAAGAATTAATCTTCGACATCACTCCATTCCGAAGTGGCTATCATGCACTACTCGGAAGAACGGCCTTCGCTCGCTTCAACGCAGTACCGCACTACGCCTACCTTAAGCTCAAGATGCCCGGTCCACATGGCATCATCACAGTTAGCGGGAATACAGAGCGTTCCTTACGAGCGGAAGAATATGTGGCGGCTCTAGCAGCCGAACACTGAGCGGCCTCTCCAACCAGAATACATGATCGGTCGTCAAGACCACGGACACGGTTAGATGAGTCTGGTGCACCGTCGGTGATAACATCCCAGATAAACCTGAGCTTGGGTCTATGCATATACCCCCATAGGCAGTGCTAGGGGTTGCACGCATGTAAAAAGCCCACAGTTCGGCTTGACCCTATTAATACAATAAGAGATTGCATTTTCACCATTCATCGAGAATAACCAACTTTTCACACGATTACACCAGACTCTTTTACCTGGGTTTTTTCCTTTTTATAGATGATCATCGTGCTACACCCTTACAGGATACGCCACAACGGAGACAAAGGCGCAGACGTGCAGTAGGGCCCCGCTCAAAGGTTTCTCTTTAGATTAAGCCCCTGTGTAAACCTTCTTTAATGTCTCTTGTTGCTTGACATCCCCCGGGTACTTAACACACCCGAGAGGGATATTGGCGTTATTGGCATTTCGCCATGATAGATTAATGCACGTACTTGGAAATTCGGGGTTCATTATTGAGGGCGTTACTCAGCCCAGTATATGTTACAAAGTACGAATACCTTCGGGAGTATTTGGCGTCACGAGTTTGGCCTTATATGCATCAGCTCCGAATCATGTCTTTGGTCAAATGTTGGGTTTGCCCGGCTCCTGGCTTTTGCTACCTGACATTCCGTTTTATCGGCTAAGGTGGCCAAAGAAGAACTACTGTGATTGTGCCTTGGTTATTCCGTATGAGCACCTCAGTAGAGAAAGCCGGAAACTGTCTGTCATGATACAGTGAGAGACTGGTCAACCACTCGAGGACTTAGCGGAATCTTCAGGATTCCTCCGCATTAATGAAGGACCAGTTTCCCGGTCATGTACGTACGCGCACCGAATTCAGATGAACACGGAAGTACTAGGGGCTATATAGTAGCCCCACTGTCAAACTCCTATGGCTAAGTGAAAGTGTTAAAGCTATATAGTCCGATTGCCTAGTTCGACGTGTGATCACCTCCTTAATGGACCAAGACGTTGGATCAAGTGTGATTATGCACCTTTTTCGAACACCCCCGCATTATATGCATGGGGGCTGAAGCCGACGACTGCAAACTTTCAGGTTATATACATACATAAACGGCCGCACAAGAGGCACTACAATACTTTCGGGCAAAAGTATAAACACAACCTTTATAATCAAAATAGCATTGTCTTTACAATTGAGATACATGTCACTCGAACATAATACTCTTCGATCACTGAGCCTCTATTAAACGGGCGCCTTCTAGGACTTGCTCAAAATAGTGCTCGGCCGGGTCCTGGCCTCCCGCCGGACCCCGGGTTGCAATACCGGTGACCTCCATCCCTGCCCAATATGTTTTAACACGGGCAAGAGCCATCCGCGCACCCTCTATGCACGTCGACCTCTTCACAGTGTCGATATGCGACACAACACCAAGGAATTGTTGCACTAAGCCAAAATAACTGTCCGGCCTTGGTCCCTTCGGCCAAAGATGATCCACGACAGACCTCATGGCAAGCCCGAACAACCTATGGAGCTCGGCCCATGCGGCCATCTTTTCATTCAATGGCAGCGGGCGCGTTGGGGAACTGAACTGCGACCAGAATAGCCTTTCCACCTCATGATCTTTCTGATCTTTGAAAAACTTGGTCGCATCAGCAGTAATTTTCGCCAGGTCCGCATACGCGTCTGTAGCACTCCATAGCTGATCCAGAGGGGCATACTTTGGATCTCCAAACTTCATCCGCAACAAAAAGGGCCTCCCAGCCGTGATATCTCCGGCTTGTCGAAGCTCCTCCCGTGCAACTCTGATTTCAGAGCGCGTTTCCTTGGCTGCTTCCAAGGCCTTCTTCAGGTCATCCGCTTTCACTTGGCTCTCCTTTTCAAGGAGCTCATATCGGCCGGCGGCATTTTTCAGCTCAACAGCCATCTTGGCTATCTTATCTTCGCTCTGGCGATGAGTAGCCTACTCAGCTCTTAACTCTTCGGTTGCCTTTAGGGTGGCCGCATCACTTATCCTAACTTGTTCCTTGGCTAGGACAAGTTCTGCTCGAAGGGCATCCACGACATCAGCTCCATCTACAGCCACATCATATTATAGATACTAGCATCATGCTCCTCTTAATATTTGCTGACAATCCAAAAAAACACATACCCTGTGCCTCATCAAGCCGCTTGTTCACAAGCGCGATGTCGGCATCCGCCACATCAAGCTGTCGCCTCAGTTCAGCGAATTCAGCAGTCCGGTCAACCGCCGGACCCTCAGCCGTCTGCACATAACACAACACGATCATTACTTGGGAGTATGATCCTTTGTTTGCCGCCTCGGACTGGCAACTAGAGTCTCAGGGGCTACTATCTATACGGAGCACACCTAGCGTGTGCAGCACAACCAAAAGTTTACATATTACTTTGTGCACCTCAAAACCTTTGAGCAGGCTCGTAAAAGCTTCATTCAACCCGCTCTTTGCGGATGAAATCCTCTCAAACACCGTACCCATTAAAGTACGGTGTGCCTCCGAGATAGCCGCTCGCTCCAGAAGGCCTGTCAGTGTGTCCGGCTATGTGCCGGACAATCCCAGACTCTTCTTGTTGCTCTCCTTGGGAGCCGAATACTCCGAGCTTCGGGCGGCCGAAGCATTAACTTCCGGCCTTAGTGGATCAGGAGAAATCCTCCGTGACGACACCTCGAGGTCGTCCGCCCCATGGGGCGGGGAGGCAGGAGGAGGCATTTTGCTCTCCATCATCTCCGAAAGAAGATCCCCCAAGGACGAACTCTGTTGAGAAGGGCTATGATCCATACTGCAAGATAGGTCTCGGTTATTGTTCTCAGAGATAAAGCAGGACATATTTAGCAAAGTACTTTTTCACTTACAACTCGGTGGAGGGCTGGCCTGGTTGTGGGCGCTGTGCGGCGAGGACGCCCTCTGGGGCAGGGCCCCCTGGTGAAGGTTTCTTCCCTCGTTTGGAAACCTCCCTTTCCAAGTCTTCAGAGGCGGCCCTTTTCTTCCCATGGGGGGAGGGGATTTTAGATTCCCCTCCCCGACTATCCTCCTTTCTAGAGACATCACTTCCCCCGGTTTGGATGTGTAATGTATGAAGCCCGCTCTTGGCTTCTTTATTCCTCCCTTCATCTTCTCCTGATGGCACTTGATAGGGTGCGCGCTCGGGCATCCTGGCTAGTACAGGATCCGGCGAGCCTTCGGGAAGAGGGGCCGAACACCTGATCCTCTCTGCCTTCCGTATCCAGTCCTGGATGAGAGCATTTTTTCAGATTGGTGTTGCATCAAATATAAAGACATCATGTTCGGTTGAGGAATTACTTACTTGGGTATCTGGACGGTTGCAGTTGAGACCCGCGTCCTCGATGGTGTCTGGACACTTTATTTGTGATCCGAAGAACAACCTGTACATCCCTTCGAGTGTCATGCCAAAGAAGTGTTGAATAGTTCGCGATCCTTCCGGATTGAACTCCCACATGCGGAGAGGTCGACATTGGCAGGACAGGACCCGACGAACTAGCATCACTTGTATTACCTTGACAAGACTGACATCCCTCTCGAGAAGATCCTGAATGCGGCCTTGCAATGTCGGTACGTCATTAGCTGGCCCCCAATCCAGTCCCTCGTTGACCCACGATGCCAGTTGAGGCAGAGGGCCCGAGCGGAAGGCGGGGGCGGCCGCCCACTTTTTGCCTCAGGGAGATGTGATATAGGACCACCTCCACTGCCATAAGTCGGACACCTCCGGGAAGGAACCCTCTGGCCATGGGGCATCGATGCTTTTGCTTATTGTAGCACCTCCGCACTCCGCATATCGCTCGTCGACCACCTTCAGCTTTACATTGAAGGTCTTGAGCCATAGGCCGAAGTGTGGGGTGATGTGGAGGAAGGCTTCACACGCGGTGATAAACGACGAGATGTGAAGGATGGAGTCTGGAGCTAGATCATGAAAGTCTAGCCCGTAATAGAACATGAGCCCTCTAACAAAGGGATCAAGATTAAAGCCTAAGCCCTGGAGGAAGTGGGAAACAAATACGACGCTCTTGTTGGGTTTGGGAGTGGGGATGACCTGCCCTTGGGCAGGCAACTGATACGTCTCCAATGTATCTATAATTTTTGATTGCTCCATGCTACTTTATCTACTGTTTTGGACTATATTGGGCTTTATTTTCCACTTTTATATTATTTTTGGGACTAACCTATTAACCGGAGGCCCAGCCCAGAATTGCTGTTTTTTGCCTATTTCAGTGTTTCGAAGAAACAAAATATCAAATGGAGTCCAAACGGAATGAAACCTTCGGAAACGTGATTTTCTCACCGAACGTGATCCAGGAGACTTGGACCCTACTCCAAGAAGTAACAGAGGCGGTCATGAGGGTGGAGGGCGCCCCCCCTAGGGCCCCCCTACCTCGTGGGCCCCATGTTGCTCCACCGACGTACTCCTTCCTCCTATATATACCTACGTACCCCCGACAGATCAAATACAGAGCCAAAAACCTAATTCCACCGCCGCAACTTTTTGTATCCACGAGATCCCATCTTGGGGCCTATTCCGGAGCTCCGCCAGAGGGGGCATCTACCACGGAGGGCTTCTACATCAACACCATAGCCTCTCCGATGAAGTGTGAGTAGTTTACTTCAGACCTTCGGGTCCATAGCTAGTAGCTAGATGGCTTCTTCTCTCTTTTTGGATCTCAATACAATGTTCTCCCCCTCTCTTGTGGAGATCTATTCGATGTAATCTTCTTTTTGCGGTGTGTTTGTTGAGACTGATGAATTGTGGGTTTATGATCCAGCTTATCTATGAATAATATTTGAATCTTCTCTGAATTCTTTTATGTATGATTGAGTTATCTTTGCAAGTCTCTTCGAATTATCCGTTTGGTTTGGCCAACTAGATTGGTAGTTCTTGCAATGGAAGAAGTGCTTAGCTTTGGGTTCGATCTTGCGGTGTCCTTACCCAGTGACAGAAAGGGTTGCAAGGCACGTATTGTATTGTTGCCATTGAGGATAACAAGATGGGGTTTTTATCATATTGCATGAATTTATCCCTCTACATCATGTCATCTTGCTTAAGGCGTTACTCTGTTTTTAACTTAATACTCTAGATGCATGCTGGATAGCGGTCGATGAGTGGAGTAATAGTAGTAGATGCAGAATCGTTTCGATCTACTTGTCTCGGACGTGATGCCTATATACATGATCATACCTAGATATACTCATAATTATGCTCAATTCTGTCAATTGCTCAACAGTAATTTGTTCACCCACCGTAGAATATTATGCTCTTGAGAGAAGCCACTAGTGAAACCTATGGCCCCCGGGTCTATTCTCATCATATCAATCTCCATCACTTTATTATTTGCTTTATTTTTACTTTGCTTTTTACTTTTCACTTTGCATCTCTATATCAAAAATACCAAGAATATTATTTATCATCTCTATCAGATCTCACCCTCGTAAGTGACCATGAAGGGATTGACAACCCCTAATCGCGTTGGTTGCGAGTAGCTATCGTTTTGTGTAGGTACGAGGGACTTATGCGTGTTATCCTACTGGATTGATACCTTGGTTCTCAAAAACTAAGGGAAATACTTACGCTACTTTGCTGCATCATCCTCTCCTCTTCGGGGAAATCCAACGCACTGCTCAAGAGGTAGCAAGAAGAATTTCTGGCGCCGTTGCCGGGGAGGCTCACACAAGCAAGTCAACCATACCAAGTACCCATCACAATCCCTATCTCTCGCATTACATTATTTGCCTCTCGTTTTCCTCTCCCCCACTTCACCCTTGCCGTTTTATTCGCCCTCTCTTTCCCAATCTCCTCCTCTCTTTCCCTTTTGCCTTTTCCCGTTGCCTTTCTGTTTGCTTGTGTGTTGGATTACTTGTTGCCATGGCGCAAGATAATACCAAATTGTGTGACTTCTCGAATACCAATAATAATGATTTACTTAGTACTCCGATTGCTCCTCTTAATAATGACGAGTCTTGTGAAATCAATACCGCTTTGCTGAATCTTGTTATGAAATATCAATTCGTCGGCCTTCCTAGTGAAGATGCCGCTACTCATCTAAACAATTTTGTTGATTTGTGTGATATGCAAAAGAAGAAAGATACGGATAACGATATTGTCAAATTGAAGTTATTTCTGTTTTCACTTAGAGATCGTGCTAAATTTTGGTTTTCGTCTTTGCCTAAAAATAGTATTGATTCTTGGAATAAGTGCAAAGATGCTTTTATCTCTAAGTATTTTCCTCCCGCTAAGATCATCACTCTTAGGAACGATATTATGAATTTTAAACAACTTGATCATGAGCATGTTGCCCAATCTTGGGAAAGAATGAAATTGATGCTTCGCAATTGCCCTACTCATGGTTTGAACTTATGGATGATCATACAAAATTTTTATGCTGGATTGAATTTTGCTTCTAGAAATCTTTTAGATTCGGCCACGGGAGGCACGTTTATGGAAATTACGTTAGGAGATGCTACAAAATTGCTTGATAATATTATGGCTAATTATTCTCAATGGCACACCGAAGGATCTTCTAGTAAAAAAGTGCATGCTATAGAAGAAATCAATGTTTTGAGTGAAAAGATGGATGAACTTATGAAGATGTTTGCTACTAAAAATACTTCTCTTGATCCCAATGATATGCCTTTGTCCACTTTGATTGAGAATAATAATGAATCTATTGATGTGAATTTTGTTGGTAGGAATAGTTTTGGAAATAACGCGTATAGAGGGTATTTTAATCCTAGGCCTTATCCTAATAATCCTTCTAATAATTATGGAAATTCCTACAACAACTCTTATGGAAATTTTAATAAGATACCCTTTGAATTTGAGAGTAGTTTTAAAGAGTTTATGAATTCACAAAAGAATTTCAATGCTTTGCTTGAAGAGAAATTGATTAAAGTTGATGATTTGGCTAGGAACGTTGATAGAATTTCTCTTGAAATTGATTCTTTAAAGCTGAGATCTATTCCTCCTAAGCATGATATCAATGAGTCTCTCAAAGCTATGAGAATTTCCATTGATGAGTGCAAGGAAAGAACCGCTAGGATGCGTGCTTCCAAAGATGCCTTTATTAAAGCGTGTTCTTCCAATTCCTATGAAAATCAAGATGAAGATCTAAAAGTTATTGATGTATCCCCCATTAAATCTTTGTTTTGCAATATGAATCTTGATGAAACTGAATATGATCTTCCCTTACCTAGAAGGCGTTCTAAGAATTCGGAGTTTCTAGATCTTGATGATGAAATTGATGAAAGTGAGATTGAAAGAAATAAAAACCTAGATGTTGCTAAACCCACTATTTTGGATCTCAAGGAATTTAATTATGAAAATTGCTCTTTGATTGGTTGTATTTCCTTGTTTCAATCCGTGCTAGATTCTCCTCATGCTTATAGTCAAAATAAGGCCTTTACCGAACACATTGTTGATGCCTTGATGCAATCTTATGAAGAAAAACTTGAGTTGAAAGTTTCTATCCCTAGAAAACTCTATGACGAGTGGGAACCTACTATTAAAATTAAAATTAAAGATTATGAGTTTCATGCTTTGTGTGATTTGAGTGCTAGTGTCTCTACTATTCCCAAAACTTTATGTGATTTGCTAGATTTCCGTGACTTTGATGATTGCTCTCTAAACTTGCATCTTGCGGACTCCACTATTAAAAAGCCCATGGGAAGAATTAATGATGTTCTTATTGTTGCAAATAGGAATGATGTGCCAGTGGATTTTATTGTTCTTGATATAGATTGCAATCCTTCATGTCCTATTATTCTTGGTAGACCTTTCCTTAGAACGATTGGTGCGATTATTGATATGAAGGAAGGGAATATTAGATTCCAATTTCCCTTAAGAAAGAGCATGGAACACTTCCCTAGAAAGAAAATAAAATTACCATATGAATCTATCATGAGAGCCACTTATGGATTGCCTACCAAAGATGGCAAAACCTAGCTCTATCCTTGCTTTTATGCCTAGCTAGGGGCGTTAAACGATAGCGCTTGTTGGGAGGCAACCCAATTTTATTTTTTGTTTTTTTGTTATTGCTTCTGTTTAGGAATAAATAATCAATCTAGACTCTGTTTGGATGTGGTTTTATGTTTTAATTAGTGCTTGTGGCAAGTAGAACCTATAGGATAACCTACGATGATAGTTGATTTGATTCTGCTGAAAAACAGAAACTTTGCGCTCACGAGAAAAAATTCAATAAATCACAGAAACGTCCTTTTGCATTGATTATTTTTGCTGCTGATCAATAGACAAATTTTCCAGTACGTACTATTTTGGTAGAAGTTTTAGAGTTCCAGAAGTTTGCATTAGTTACAGGTTGCTAGAGACTGTTCTGTTTTTGACAGATTCTGTTTTGCGTGTGTTGTTTGCTTATTTTGATGAATCTATGGCTAGTAAAATAGTTTATAATCCATGGAGAAGTTGGAATAAAGTATTTTTAACACCAATATAAATAAATAATGAGTTCATTACAGTACCTTGAAGTAGTCTTTTGTTTTCTTTCTCTAACGGAGCTCACGAGATTTCTATTGAGTTTTGTGTTGTGAAGTTTTCAAGTTTTGGGTGAATTCTTTTGATGGATTATGGAACAAGGAGTGGCAAGAGCCTAAGCTTTGGGATGCCCATGGCACCCCCAAGATAATCCAAGGACACCAAAAAGTCAAAGCTTGGGGATGCCCCGGAAGGCATCCCCTCTTTCGTCCACTTCCATCGGTAATTTACTTGGAGCTATATTTTTATTCACCACATGATATGTGTTTTGCTTGGAGCGTCTTGTATTATTTGCGTATTTGCTCGTTAGTTTACCACAATCATCCTTGCTGTACACACCTTTTGAGAGAGCCATACATGATTTGGAATTTGCTAGAATACTCTATGTGCTTCACTTATATTTTTTGAGCTTCATAGTTTTGCTCTAGTGCTTCACTTATATATTTTGAGCGTGATAATTTTTGCTCTAGTAGTTCACTTAGATCTTTTAGAGCACGCTGGTGGATTTGTTTTAAAGAAACTATTGATCTCTCATGCTTCACTTAGATTATTTTGAGAGCCGTTAATAGCATGGTAATTTGCTTAATGATAATATACTTGGTATTCAAGATATGTGAAACTTTCTTTTGAGTGCGTTGAATACTAAGATAAGTTTGATGCTTGACAATTGTTTTGAGATATGGAGGTGATAATATCAAAGTGATGCTAGTTGGGTGATTATGAATTTAAAGAATGCCTGTGTTGAAGTTTGTGATTCCCGTAGCATGCATGTATGGTGAACCGCTTTGTGATGAAGTTGGAGCACAATTTTATTTATTGATTGTCTTCCTTATGAGTGGCGGTCGGGGACGAGTGATGGTATTTTCCTACCAATCTATCCCCCTAGGAGCATGTGCGTAGTGCTTTGGTTTTTGATGACTTCTAAATTTTTGCAACAAGTGCATGAGTTCTTTTGATTAATGTTGAGTCCATGGATTATACGCACTCTCACCTTTCCGCCTTTGCTAGCCTTTCTAATAGCGTGCACTTTTCGCCGGTATCATACACCCACCATATACCTTCCTCAAAACAGCCACCATACCTACCTATTATGGCATTTCCATAGCCATTCCGAGATATATTGCCATGCAACTTTCCACCGTTCCGTTTATTATGACACGCTCCATCATTGTCATATTGCTTTTTGCATGAACATGTAGTTGACATTGTATTTGTGGCAAGGCCACCTTCATAATTTTCATACATGTCACTCTTGATTCATTACATATCCCGGTACACCGCCAGAGGCATTCATATAGAGTCATATTTTGTTCTAAGTATCGAGTTGTAATTGTTGAGTTGTAAGAAAAATAAAAGTGTGATGATCATCATTATTAGAGCATTGTCCCAGTGAGGAAAGGATGATGGAGACTATGATTCCCCCATAAGTCGGGATGAGACTGCGGACGAAAAAATAATAATAAAAAAAAGAGGCCATAAAAAAAGAGAAAAGGCCCAAATAAAAAAAATGAGAGAAAAAGAGAGAAGGGACAATGCTAATATCCTTTTACCACACTTGTGCTTCAAAGTAGCACCATGATCTTCATGATAGAGAGTCTCATATGTTGTCACTTTCATATACTAGTGGGAATTTTTCATTATAGAACTTGGCTTGTATATTCCAATGATGGGCTTCCTCAAAAGTGCCCTAGGTCTTCGTGAGCAAGCAAGTTGGATGCACACCCACTTAGTTTCTTTTGTTGAGCTTTCATATACTTATGGCTCTAGTGCATCCATTGCATGGCAATCCATACTCACTCACATTGATATCTATTGATGGGCATCTCCATAGCCTGTTGATACGCCTAGTTGATGTGAGACTATCTTCTCCTTTTTTTGTCTTCTCCACAACCACCATTCTATTCCACCTATAGTGCTATGTCCATGGCTCACACTCATGTATTGCGTGAAAGTTGAAAAAGTTTGAGATTACTAAAGTATGAAACAATTGCTTGGCTTGTCATCGGGGCTGTGCATGATTAAATACTTTGTGTGATGAAGATAGAGAAACAGCCAGACTATATGATTTTGTAGGGATAACTTTCTTTAGCCATGCTATTTTGAGAAGACATGATTGCTTTGATTAGTATACTTGAAGTATTATTACTTTTTTGTCAATATGAACTTTTGTCTTGAATCTTTCGGATCTCAATATTCATGCCACAATTAAGAAGATTTACATTGAAATTATGCCAAAGTATCACTCCGCATCAAAAATTCTTTTTTATCATTTACCTACTCGAGGACGAGCAGGAATTAAGCTTGGGGATGCTTGATACGTCTCCAACGTATCTATAATTTTTTATTGCTCGATGCTACTTTATCTACTATTTTGGACTATATTGGGCTTTATTTTCCACTTTTATATTATTTTTGGGACTAACCTATTAACCGGAGGCCCAGCCCAGAATTGCTGTTTTTTGCCTATTTCAGTGTTTCGAAGAAACATAATATCAAACGGAGTCCAAATGGAATAAAACCTTCGGGGACGTGATTTTCTCACCGAACGTGATCCAGGAGACTTGGACCCTACTCCAAGAAGTAACAGAGGCGGTCACGAGGGTGGGGGCGCCCCCCCTAGGGCGCGCCCCCTACCTCGTGGGCCCCCTATTGCTCCACCGACGTACTCCTTCCTCCTATATATACCTACGTACCCCCGACAGATCAAATACGGAGCCAAAAACCTAATTCCACCGCCGCAACTTTCTGTATCCACGAGATCCCATCTTGGGGCCTGTTCCGGAGCTCCGCCGGATGGGGCATCTACCATGGAGGGCTTCTACATCAACATCATAGCCTCTCCGATGAAGTGTGAGTAGTTTACTTCAGACCTTCGGGTCCATAGCTAGTAGCTAGATGGCTTCTTCTCTCTTTTTGGATCTCAATACAATGTTCTCCTCCTCTCTTGTGGAGATCTATTCGATGTAATCTTATTTTTGCGGTGTGTTTATTGAGACCGATGAATTGTGGGTTTATGATCCAGCTTATCTATGAATAATATTTGAATCTTCTTTGAATTCTTTTGTGTATGATTGAGTTATCTTTGCAAGTCTCTTCGAATTGTGGCTAGTACAGGATCCGTCGAGCCTTCGGGAAGAGGGGCCGAACACCTGATCCTCTCCGCATTCCGTATCCAGTCCTGGATGAGAGCATTTTTTCAGATTGGTGTTTCATCGAATATAAAGACAACATGTTCGGTTGAGGAATTACTTACTTGGGTATCTGGACGGTTGCATTTGAGACCCGCGTCCTCGGTGGTGTTCGGACACTTTATTCGTGATCCGAAGAACAACCTGTACATCCCTTCGAGCGTCATGCCGAAGAAGTGTTGAATAGTTTGCGGTCCTTCCGGATTGAACTCCCACATGCGGAGAGGTCGACATTGGCACGACAGGACCCGACGAACTAGCATCACTTGTATTACCTTGACAAGACTGACATCCCTCTCGAGAAGATCCCGAATGCGGCCTTGCAATGTCGGTACGTCATTAGCTGGCCCCCAATCCAGTCCCTCGTTGGCCCATGATGCCAGTTGAGGCAGAGGGCCCGAGCGGAAGGCGGGGGCGGCCGCCCACTTTTTGCCTTGGGGAGATGTGATATAGAACCACCTCCACTGCCATAAGTCGGACACCTCCGGGAAGGAACCCTCTAGCCATGGGGCATCGACACTTTTTCTTATTGTAGCGCCTCCGCACTCCGCATATCGCCCATCGATCACCTTCGGCTTTACATTGAAGGTCTTGAGCCATAGGCCGAAGTGTGGGGTGATGTGGAGGAAGGCTTCACCCGCGACGATAAACGACGAGATGTGAAGGATGGAGTCTGGAGCTAAATCATGAATGTCTAGCCCGTAATAGAACATGAGCCCTCTAACAAAGGGATCAAGATTAAAGCCTAAGCCCCGGAGGAAGTGGGAAACAAATACGACGCTCTTGTTGGGTTCGGGAGTGGGGATGACCTGCCCTTGGGCAGGCAACTGATACGTCTCCAACGTATCTATAATTTTTGATTGCTCCATGCTACTTTATCTACTGTTTTGGACTATATTGGGCTTTATTTTCCACTTTTATATTATTTTTGGGACTAACCTATTAACCGGAGGCCCAGCCCAGAATTGCTGTTTTTGCCTATTTCAGTGTTTCGAAGAAACGGAATATCAAATGGAGTCCAAACGGAATGAAACCTTCGGAAACGTGATTTTCTCACCGAACGTGATCCAAGAGACTTGGACCCTACTCCAAGAAGTAACAGAGGCGGTCATGAGGGTGGAGGGCGCCCCCCCTAGGGGCCCCCTACCTCGTGGGCCCCATGTTGCTCCACCGACGTACTCCTTCCTCCAATATATACCTACGTACCCCCGACAGATCAAATACAGAGCGAAAAACCTAATTCCACCGCCGCAACTTTCTGTATCCACGAGATCCCATCTTGGGGCCTATTCCGGAGCTTCGCCAGAGGGGGCATCTACCATGGAGGGCTTCTACATCAACACCATAGCCTCTCCGATGAAGTGTGAGTAGTTTACTTCAGACCTTCGGGTCCATAGCTAGTAGCTAGATGGCTTCTTCTCTCTTTTTGGATCTCAATACAATGTTCTCCCCCTCTCTTGTGGAGATCTATTCGATGTAATCTTCTTTTTGCGGTGTGTTTGTTGAGACTGATGAATTGTGGGTTTATGATCCAGCTTATCTATGAATAATATTTGAATCTTCTCTGAATTCTTTTATGTATGATTGAGTTATCTTTGCAAGTCTCTTCGAATTATCCGTTTGGTTTGGACAACTAGATTGGTAGTTCTTGCAATGGAAGAAGTGCTTAGCTTTGGGTTTGATCTTGCGGTGTCCTTACCCAGTGACAGAAAGGGTTGCAAGGCACGTATTGTATTGTTGCCATTGAGGATAACAAGATGGGGTTTTTTATCATATTGCATGAATTTATCCCTCTACATCATGTCATCTTGCTTAAGGCGTTACTCTGTTTTTAACTTGATACTCTAGATGCATGCTGGATAGCGGTCGATGAGTGGAGTAATAGTAGTAGATGCAGAATCGTTTCGATGTACTTGTCTCGGACGTGATGCCTATATACATGATCATACCTAGATATACTCATAATTATGCTCAATTCTATCAATTTCTCAACAGTAATTTGTTCACCCACCGTAGAATATTTATGCTCTTGAGAGAAGCCACTAGTGAAACCTATGGCCCCCGGGTCTATTCTCATCATATCAATCTCCATCACTTTATTATTTGCTTTGTTTTTACTTTGCTTTTTACTTTTACTTTGCATCTCTATATCAAAAATACCAAAAATATTATTTATCATCTCTATCAGATCTCACCCTCGTAAGTGACCGTGAAGGGATTGACAACCCCTAGTCGCGTTGGTTGCGAGTAGCTATCGTTTTGTGTAGGTACGAGGGACTTGTGCGTGGTCTCCTACTGGATTGATACCTTGGTTCTCAAAAACTGAGGGAAATATTAACGCTACTTTGATGCATCATCCTCTCCTCTTCGGGGAAATCCAACGGAGTGCTCAAGAGGTAGCAACAACCTGTGCGAGATTTCGGTGGTCAGATACCTGGCCTCCCTGAGCTTCTCGATGTCCTCCTCTGTGACAGAGGAGGCCATCCACCGACCTTGAAGGTTGGATCCGGACATGATTGAAGGTTCGAAGCGCTTAAGCCTGAGCTTTGGGTGTTCGAACTCAAGGTGGGGGAAGGAGCAAG
The DNA here is from genome assembly GCF_018294505.1 of Triticum aestivum. Classification (NCBI taxonomy): domain Eukaryota; kingdom Viridiplantae; phylum Streptophyta; class Magnoliopsida; order Poales; family Poaceae; genus Triticum; species Triticum aestivum. The sequence goes on from NC_057795.1 coordinate 73,338,005, forward strand.
CGTGGGAAGAAAGGGGCAGGCCTCGGTCCCTCTATAAAGGGAGTGAATATCAAGCGTCCTCAGCGTGACCGTTTGGGACTTGCCTAAAATCGAGGAGTCATACCAACAGGCGTAGTTGGGTTACCCACACCCGTATTGATGAGAATTCCATGATAAGGGGAACATGATCTCTGCTTCGACAAGACGTGCCAATAAAACCGCCTTGCGATACATGTAGTGGCAGGCTGGGAAAAACGGTTCGTAGTAAACTGGGCCGCGACATGATGTCACGCCATGAAGAGTTGTCAGCAGATTAGATTTGTGGAATATTATGTTCTCTACGGTGGTAAGTGGAAATCATTTTGCAGAGCCGGACACGATCCTCGCATTCAAGATCTTCTATGGAGTATTCGGATAAGGAACCCGCCTTGCAATGCCGAAGACAATCTGTGCGCCGGACTCATCATCATTGAAGCCTGGTTCAGGGGCTATTGAGGGAGTCCTGGATTAGGGGGTCCTCGGACAGCCGGACTATATACTTTGGCCATACTGTTTGACTATGAAGATACAAGATTGAAGACTTCGTCGTGTCCGGATGGGACTCTCCTTGGCGTGGAAGGCAAGCTTGGCGATTCGGATATGTAGATCTCCTTCTCTGTAACCGACTCTGTGTAACCCTAGCCCCCTCCAGTGTCTATATAAACCGAAGGGTTTAGTCCGTAGGACAAGGACAATCATAATCATAGGCTAGCTTCTAGGGTTTAGCCTCTACGATCTCGTGGTATATCAACTCTTGTAATATTCATATCATCAAGATCAATCAAGCAGGAAGTAGGGTATTACCCCCATCGAGAGCGCCCGAACCTGGGTAAACATCGTGTCCCCAGCCTCCTATTACCATTAGCCTTAGACGCACAGTTCGGGACCCCCTACCCAAGATCCACCGGTTTTGACACCGACACCCCTCTAGATGAGATCTAGAGGGGGCGGCGGCCAAGGGGGAAGGGGCTTGCCCCCCAAGCCAAGGGGGCGCTCCCCTTAGGGTCCCCCCAACTCTAGGCGCATGTGCCCTAGGGGGAACGGCGCCCAGCCCACTTAGGGGCTGGTTCCCTTCCACATACAGCCCATAAGGCCCTCCAGGGCAGGTGGACCCTCCCGGTGGACCCTCGGAACCCCTCCGGTGGTCCCGGTACATTACCAGTAAACCCCCGAAAACTTCTGGTGACCGTGTGATGACTTCCCATATATAAATCTTCACCTCCGGACTATTCCGGAACTCCTCGTGACATCCGGGATCTCATCTGGGACTCCGAACAACATTCGGTAATCACATACAAATCTCCCCTATAACCCTAGCGTCATCGAACCTTAAGTGTGTAGACCCTACGGGTTCGGGAATCATGCAGACATGACTGAGACAGCTGATACGTCTCCAACGTATCTACTTTTCCAAACACGTTTGCCCTTGTTTTGGACTCTAACTTGCATGATTTGAATGAAACTAACCCGGACTGACGCTGTTTTCAGTGGAATTGCCATGATGTTGTTTTATGTGTAGAAAACAAAAGTTCTCGGAATGACCTGAAAATCCTCGGAGATAAGTTTCAGAAAATATAAAAAATACTGGCAAAAGATGAAGACCAGGGGCCCCACACCCTTTCCACGAGGGTGGGGGGCGCGCCTACCCCCTCTGGGCACGCCCCTTGTCTCGTGGGCCCCCTGGAGCTCCGCCAACCTCAACTCCAACTCCATATATTCTGTCTCACGGAGAAAAAATCAAAGAGGAAGTTTCATCGCGTTTTACGATACAGAGCCGCCGCCAAGCCCTAAAACCTCTTGGGAGGGCTGATCTGGAGTCCGTTCGGGGCTCCGGAGATGGGGATTCGTCGCCGTCGTCATCATCAACCACCCTCCATCACCAATTTCATGATGCTCACCGCCGTGCGTGAGTAATTCCATCGTAGGCTTGCTGGACGGTGATGGGTTGGATGAGATTTACCATGTAATCAAGTTAGTTCTGTTAGGGTTTGATCCCTAGTATCCACTATGTTCTGAGATTGATGTTGCTATGACTTTGCTATGCTTAATGCTTGTTAGTAGGGCCCGAGTGCCATGATTTTAGATCTGAACCTATTATATTTTCATGAATATATGTGTGTTCTTGATCCTATCTTGCAAGTCTATAGTCACCTATTATGTGTTATGATCCGACAACCCCGAAGTGATAATAATCGGGATACTTCTCGGTGATGACCGTAGTTTGAGGAGTTCATGTATTCACTATGTGTTAATGCTTTGGTCCGGTACTCTATTAAAAGGAGGCCTTAATATCCCATAGTTTCCACTAGGACTCCGCTGCCACGGGAGGGTAGGACAAAAGATGTCATACAAGTTCTTTTCCATAAGCACGTATGACTATATTCGGAATACATGCTTACATTACATTGATGAACTGGAGCTAGTTCTTTGTCACCCTATGTTATAGCTATTACATGAGGAATCACATCCGACATAATTATCCATCATTGATCCATTGCCTACGAGCTTCTCATATATTGTGCTTCACTTATTTACTTTTTCATTGCTACTGTTACAATCACTACAATACTGCTATCATTACAATCTTTACCTTTACCACTGTTACCATTACTATCATACTACTTTGCTACTAAATACTTTGCTGCAAATACTAAGTTATCCAGGTGTGGTTGAATTGAAAACTCAATTGCTAATACTTAAGAATATTCTTTGGCTCCCCTTGTGTCAAATCAATAAATTTGGGTGTACTCTACCCTCGAAAGCTGTTGCGATCCCCTACACTTGTGGGTTATCAAGACTAATTTCTGGCGCCATTGCCGGGGAGCATAGCTCTATTCTTTGAGTCACTTGGGATTTATATCTGCTGAGCACCATGAAGAATTTGAAAGATCAAAGAACTAAAATTTATCCCTCAACTATGAGGGGAGGTAAGGAACTGCCATCTAGCTCTGCACTAGATTCTCCTTCTGTTATGAGTAAGCTTGCGACACCTAAACCTGCTAATGCTAAGAATTCTGATATGTCGCATGTTAGTGATGATGCCACTTCAGCTATGCATGATACTTATGATGAAACTACTTTTATGCTTGCTACTACTGTGCCATTAGGTGAATATCTTGATGAACAACTTGCTAGGGTTAGAGAGAATGAAATAATTGAAAATGAAATAATTGAAAATGAAATAATTGATGAAAGCAATGATGAAGGTTCTCCCCCTAATTATGAATTCCTGTTGTTCCTGAGGGTTATGTTATGGATGAAGAAACTGCTAGAGATTTTCTTACTTGCAATGATAGATCAGATCTTAAGAAATTATTAGCTAAGCTGAAACAAAAGACTCTGAATGCTAGAATGAAACATGACCCTGCTTTTGCTACTTCACCTATCTTTGTTACTGATAAGGATTATGAATTCTCTGTTGACCCTGAGATTATTACTTTAGTTGAATCCGATCCTTTCTATGGCACTGAATCTGAAACTGTTGTGGCACATCTTACCAAGTTAAATGATATAGCCACCCTGTTTACTAATGATGAGAAGTCTCACTATTATTACATCCTTAAGATATTTCCGTTCTTATTAAAGGGTGATGCTAAAACTTGGTTTAAAATTCTCTTGATCCTGGTTGTGTGCGTAGTCCCCAGGATATGATTTATTACTTCTCTGCTAAATATTTCTCTGCTCATAAGAAACAAGCTGCCTCGCGGGAAATATATAACTTTGTGCAAATCGAAGAAGAGAGTCTCCCACAAGCTTGGGGGAGGCTTCTCCGATTACTTAATGCTTTGACTGCTCACCCTCTTAAGAAAAATGAAATACTTGATAGCTTTTATAACGGACTAACCGATGCTTCCAAGGACCACTTGGATAGTTGTGTTGGTTGTGTTTTCAGGGAAAGAACAACGACCAAGCTGAATTATTATTGAACAATATGTCGACTAATTAAAATAATTGTACTCTTCCTGAGCCAATTCCTGAGGCAATTCCTGAACCAATTGAGCCAACTCCCGAGCCTATTCCTAAACCCACTCCTAAGAAGAGAGGTGTTCTATTTCTCAGTCCTGAAGATATGCAAGAGGCAAAGAAATCAATGAAAGAAAAAGGTATAAAAGCTGAAGATGTTAAGAATTTACCACCTATTGAAGAAATACATGGTCTTAGTATACCGCCTATTGAAGAAACACATTGTCTTGATAACCCGACACAGGTAGTGAAGGTAAATTCCCTCTATAGATATGATAAAGTTGAAATTCCCTCTACTAAATTTCATAGCCCATGCTTAGATGAATTTGATGACTTTATGGATAAACAAGCAAATTTCAATGATTATGTTGGTAGAGAATTAAATAATAATGCTTATATGATTGGATGCTTGAGTGATTATATGGCTAGAGTTAAAGGTGAACTTAAACTCACTAGTAAACACGTCTCTATGGTTGCTACTCAAGCCGAACAAGTACTTAAGGCTCAGAATGAATTGCTAGATGAATTAAATAATAAACATGACTTTGCTATTAGAGTGGCTACTAGAATTGGTAAAATGACTCAGGAACCTTTGTATCCTGAAGGCCACCCAAAGAGAATTGAACAAGATTCTCAGAATAATAATCTAGATGCTCCTAGTTCCTCTAAGAAGAAGAAAAAGAAAAGTGATAGGACTTTGCATGCTTCTAGTGAACCTAATGTAGAAACACCTGAGAATCCTAATGATACTTCTATCTCTGATGCTGAAACACAATCCGGAGATGAACATGAACCTGATGATAATGCTAATAATAATGTTTATGTAGATGCTCAACCTAGTAATAACAATGATATAGAAATTGAACCTGTTGTTGGTCTTGATAACCCACAATCAAGAAACCAATGTTATGATAAGAGAGATTTTGTTGCTAGGAAGCATGGTAGAGAAAGAGAACCATGGGTTCAGAAACCCATGCCCTTTCCTCCTAAACCATCCAAGACAAAGGATGATGAGGACTTTGAGCGTTTTGCTGAAATGATTAGACCTATTTTCTTACGCATGCGCTTAACCGATATACTTAAAACAAACCCTTATGCTAAATATATGAAAGATATCATCACTAATAAAAGGAAAATACCCGAAGCTGAGATTTCCACCATGCTTGCCAACTATACCTTTAAGGGTGGAATACCTAAGAAACTTGGTGATCCCGGAGTACCCACTATACCATGCTCCATAAAAAGAAATTATGTTAAAACTGCTTTATGTGATTTAGGAGCCGGTGTTAGTGTTATGCCTCTTTCCTTGTACCATAGACTTGAATTAAGTAAGTTGACACCCACTGAGATATCCACGCAAATGGCTGATAAATCAACTGCTATACCTGTCGGCATTTGTGAGTACGTGCATGTTGTTGTTGCAAATGTTACTATCTTAACAGACTTCGTCATTCTTGATATTCCCGAGGACGATAGTATGTCTATTATCCTTGGTAGACCCTTTTTAAATACTACAGGTGCTGTTATTGATTGCAACAAAGGCAATGTCATCTTTCATGTTAATGGAAATGAGCACATGGTACATTTTCCGAGGAAACAACCTCAAGTTCATGGCATAAATTCTATTGGGAAAATTCCATCAATCATTATTGGAGGTTTTGAATTTCCTCTCCCTACTGTCAAGAAAAAGTATGATATTCTTATTGTTGGGGATGTCCATATCCCCGTTGAGGTAACCTAGTGTCACTTTGAAATTTCTCCGGTTCCGTGTTATTCGGAATGAGTTTGTTAACAAGACTTGATCAACCTTGTTAGTAGATTCATTTTGATGATCATGAGATGGATGAAACTAGAAGGCACAACCTTCTATACCCTCTTTTTACTTTCTGTTATTTGAAATAAATAAAGGAAAATTAGTATTATCTGTCTGTTTTCTGAATTATCTATGCAATGAAAAATATCTCGAAAATAAAAGTGCTCCAAATGCCTTGCAAATTTAGTATGATTTTTTATGGAATATTTGAGGATTTTAGGCACTGAAATCATTGCAGGAGGGGCAAGCACCAGGCCACGAGAGTGGAGGGTGCGCCCACACCCCCTAGGTGCGCCCCCCTATCTCATGGGCCCCTGGTGGACCCCCTCCACTTATGCCAGCACCCACACACTCCATCTTCCCAAAAAAATCCCCATCCAGCTCAAGCACGAGTTTTAGCTCATTTTGCTACGATTTTCGATCTCCTTGCTCAAAGCTCCATTCACAAAACTGCTTTGGGAGATTGTTGCTTGGTATGTGACTCCTCCATTGGTCCAATTAGTTTTTGTTCTAGTGCTTTATTCATTGCAAATGCTTGTTGTCTAGGTGACCATGTTCTTGAGCTTGCATGTTAAATTTATGAGGTCCCAAGTAATTCTAATGCATGATATAGGCTCTAGGCACTTGTAAGAGTAGTTGCTATCAATCTTGTTTAGTTTTATTCACTTTTATTTTGAAGTTACTAAAATTTCAGAAATTTTTCAGAAAAAGAATTATGTCTAGGAGAATGTACCCAGGTGGTTCCTCAGTAAAGGAAGGACCCAGGATTGCTATACGTGAGCAAGACGATGAACTACCGAGGGATGCAGAAGTACGAGCTTGTGAGTGGCCATCAGACGATTTTATGGTCGAAGCAGGCACTACTAGGGAAAACCTTATACACAGAATCTTAGCAGCAATGCGGCACAAAAAGAAGCGCTACTGCTAATTAGCAGTAGCGCGGGTTTTTAACCCTCGCTACTACTAAGTTGATAGTAGTAGCGCGGGTTTTTAACCCTCGCTACTACTAAGCGGTCTCTACCGTGCCCACCGACACATGCCATAGTAGTAGCGAGGGGTATAAACCCGCGCTACTACTAAGTTGATAGTAGTAGCGTGGTTTTATACCCCTTGCTACTACTAAGTACGAGGTAGGTGAAGTCGCCATATCCTCGGCCGAATCCCCATCTCCTCCCCCAAATCCCTCCTCTCTTCCACCACTCTCTCCTCTCACTTTCCACACGCTCTCACATGGACCTCTTTCCCATGCACCCATCCTCCTCCATGGCGCCGAAAGAGGCCGTAGCCTCGCGCCACCGGCGTCTAGGAGATCGCCAGTCTTCCACCAACGTCTAGGAGGCCGCCGCCCCGCACCACCACACCGGAGCACCTCGCCACCAGTGACTAGCTCCGCTGCTCCCTACATCACCTTCCTCTCTCCCTCGGTTTTCCTTTTCTCTCTCTCCCTCTGGTTTGACTCACCCTCCCATGTCCATGCCCATGCAGGTTGTCGCCATGGATGACCCGGAGTTATCTGGCATGGTCAGGAAGTGGAGCCCCACACCGCGGCCTGGCTCTGCCATAGAAACGGGCCCTCTCCAACAGCCACTGCTGGATCTGGTCTTCCGCTGTCCGTTCATGCCTCCGGTGACGCCAATCATCGCTACATCTTACCATTGCTGCCATTGACAGCACACACGTGATCGAGATTTTTTTGTTTTTGAAAGTAATAGTAGTAGCGCGGGGTATAAGCCCCGCTACAGCTAATTAGCAGTAGCGCTGTTTGCAACGCATGCTATAGCTAACCTTGTATAGCAGTAGCGTGTGTGAACATGCGCTACTGCTACAAGTTAGCTATGGTGCCGTATCAGTAGCACGGGCACTCGCGCTACTGATACACCCAAAACCCGCGCTGCTGCTAGGCTTTTCCCTAGTAGTGAGGCTTTAAGGAGGAATTTGATGCATATGTGTGTAATGCCGATCTGGAGGACTTGTTACAAGATAAGTGTCCTCAGTACTATCAATTAACTGATTCATTTGTGCGAAGGTTTAAATATAAATGTACACGTAATTCTCCGAGTGTCCTATTTGATATCTATGATACATCTTATACCATGGACTTAGAGGATTTTACAACTGCTTGCAAACTTCCACAGTGGGGCAATATTAGTGATCCCCACAAATCTGAATTTGGAGATTTCCTTGCTAGTATTACGGTGGGAGAATCTAGGGATATTTCACAAGCTACCACAGGGAGCATTCATTTTCCTGCTATACATTATTTTGCTCTCTTCATTGGTAGATGCATTAATGGTAAAGATGAAGCATGTCATATGTGTGTGCCTAATCTTTGTGTCCTCAAGAGTGGTGTGTTAGGTTATAAAGATTATAACTTGGGGGCAATAGTTGCACGTAGGTTGCATAAAAATGTAGAGCTGGAGATTTATTTGCAGGAATTTATGCGACCCGTGTGGCAAATTATCTTGGTATATCCCCATGAGAGGGGGATATGATGCTACCTCCTGCTTATTTAGATTATGACGCTATGGTCCAACATCATTTTCTTAAGAGGAATGAACAATTCTTCCAGTATCGACTAATCTTTGACAGACATAGCATTGTCCATGTTACTCTTCCTGCTCCTTTCCTTTTTGATTACCAGACAAAAGGAAGATATGTTGTTACCAGGGAGGAAGCAGCTGAACACGAGGGGAGAGCAGAGGCAGCTCGCCAACATGCCGCAGCTCAGGAGGCTTTTGCTGCTGCATCTCAGTACGACCCCAATTACAACTACGGATACTAGCCAGGCTACCCTTGGCATTATACCAACTTAGGCCAAAAGCCTAAGCTTGGGGGAGTACGTATTTCTCACCGACTTTACATTCATGTTCACACACTATTCTAGTCATCGGTGCTCATACTCTTTCATTGTATTATCCATGCTAGTTTAATTTTCTTTTTCTAGTTTTCTTCTTGTGTGTTTGATAAACCTTAAGAAAAACCAAAAAAATATAGTTATTTTAATTTCCATGCTTGTAGTAGAACTTAAAATGAAAACCCAAAAAGATTTCTTGTTCTTCTTTTACTTGTTGGGAGCTTTCCCGTGTAAATAGTTTTCTTTTCTTTTCTTCCCTTTGGGGGTCGAGAGTAGAAGACCATATTGAAAATGTTTAGTGGCTCTCATATGCATGATTGTTTATTTAACTTAGAGCCCATATTACCTTGTCTTCTCTCTTGAGTTGAATGCTTGCAGATTCCAGCTTAGTCCAATGCACGTGCACTATTATTATTATACACATCGTTCGGTCGTGCAAGTGAAAGGCAATAATGATGATATATGATGGACTGATTGAGATGAGAGAAGCTGGTATGAAATCGACCTCTCTTGTTTTTGTAAATATGATGAGTTCATCATTCCCGATTCAGCTTATTATGAAGTAAACATATTTGCAATGACATTTATAGACTATAGTTGCTTGTGCCATGCTTGATTAGCTATGAGTTATAATGGTTTACCTTGCGTGCCAACATGCTATTAGAATGATTATGATGTGGTATGATGGGATGGTATCCTCCTTTGAATAAATTGAGTGACTTGACTTGGCACATGTTCACGCATGTAGTTGAAACAAATCAACATAGCCTTCATGATATTTATGTTCATGGTGGATTATATCCTACTCATGCTTGTACTCGGTGTGAATTAATTTTAATGCATGTTCATGACTGTTGTCGCTCTCTCAGTTGGTCACTTCCCAGTCTTTTGCTAGCCTTCACCTGTACTAAGCGGGAATACTGTTTGTGCATCCAAACTCCTTAAACCCCAAAGTTATTCCAATGAGTCCACCATACCTTCCTATATACAGTATCTACCTGCCGTTCCAAGTAAATTTGTATGTGCCAAACTCCAAACCTTCAAATGAAATTATGTTTTGTATGCTTGAGCAGCTCATGTTTCAACTAGGGATGCCTATATCTTCCATGCTAGGTGGGTTATTCTCAACAAGAGTGGACTCCGCTCCTCATTCACGAGAAAAGGCCGGTAACCGGGATGCCCAGTCCCATGATCCAAAAAGATCAAAGCAAATCAATATAATTAAACAAAACTCCCACAGGGTTGTTTTTAGTTGGAGGCACTCGTTGTTTCGAGCAAGCCATGGATTGATGCTTGTTGGTGGTGGGGGAGTATAAACTTTTACCATTCTGTTTGGGAACTGCCTATGATGCATGTAGTATGGAAGATACAACCATCTCATAGTTTCTGCGTTGACAGCGAAAGTATGCCGCTCAAAATCTTATTCAATCTCTATTTTAAAATCAAGCTCTGGAACCTCTACAAATCCCCGCTTCCCTCTGCGAAGGGCCTATCTATTTACTTTTATGTTGAGTCATCACCTTCTTATTAAAAAGCACCCGCTGGAGAGCACACTGTCATTTGCATGTATTACTATTGGTTTATATTGCGTATGACTTGACTGGATCTCTTTTACCATGAATTACAATGTTTAGTCAGACCTTGATCTTTAAAGGTGCTCTGCATTTATGCTTTGCGGTCTCAGAAAGGGCTAGTGAGATACCATTTTGTTATATCATGTTATGATTATTTTGAGAAAGTGTTGTCATCCGAGTTTTATTATTATGGCTCGCTAGCTGATTACGCCATTGATATGAGTAATTGTGAGACCGAGGTGTTATTGTGAGTATGGTTAGTTCATAATATTTGCTGAAACCTGAATGCTGGCCTTGCATGTTTACAACAACAAGAGCGAACAAAGTTTGTAAAAGTTTTTCTTTATCACTTTCATTTTATCAACTGAATTGCTGGAGGACAAGCAAAGGTTTAAGCCTTGGGGAGTTGATACGTCTCCAACGTATGTACTTTTCCAAACACTTTTGCCCTTGTTTTGGACTCTAACTTGCATGATTTGAATGAAACTAACCCGGACTGACGCTGTTTTCAGCAGAATTGCCATGATGTTGTTTTATGTGTAGAAAAAAAAAGTTCTTGGAATGACTTGAAAATCCTCGGAGATAAGTTATAGAAAATATAAAAAATACTGGCAAAAGATGAAGACCAGGGGCCCCACGCCCTGTCCACAAGGGTGGGGGCGCGCCCACCCCCTCTGGGCGCGCCCCCCTGTCTCGTGGGCCCCCTGGAGCTCCGTCGACCTCAACTCCAACTCCATATATTCCATCTCGCGGAGAAAAAAAATCAGAGAGGAAGTTTCATCACGTTTTACGATACGGAGCCGCCGCCAAGCCCTAAACCTCTCAGGAGGGCTGATCTCGAGTCTGTTCGGGGCTCCGGAGAGGGGGATTCGTCGCCGTTGTCATCATCAACCATCCTCCATCACCAATTTCATGATGCTCACCGCCGTGCGTGAGTAATTCCATCATAGGCTTGCTGGACGGTGATGGGTTGGATGAGATTTACCATGTAATCTAGTTAGTTTTGTTAGGGTTTGATCCCTAGTATCCACTATGTTCTGAGATTGATGTTGCTATGACTTTGCTATGCTTAATGCTTGTCACTAGGGCCCGAGTGCCATGATTTCAGATCTGAACCTATTATGTTTTCATGAATATATGTGTGTTCTTGATCCTATCTTGCAAGTCTATAGTCACCTATTATGTGTTATGATCCGACAACCCCGAAGTGACAATAATCGGGATACTTCTCGGTGATGACTATAGTTTGAGGAGTTCATGTATTCACTATGTGTTAATGCTTTGGTCCGGTACTCTATTAAAAGGAGGCCTTAATATCCCTTAGTTTCCACTAGGACCCCACTGCCACGGGAGGATAGGACAAAAGATGTCGTACAAGTTCTTTTCCATAAGCACGTATGACTATATTTGGAATACATGCCTACATTACATTGATGAACTGGAGCTAGTTCTGTGTCACCCTATGTTATAGCTATAACATGAGGAATCTCATCCGACATAATTATCCATCATTGATCCATTGCCTACGAGCTTTTTGACTATTGTGCTTCGCTTATTTACTTTTTTGTTGCTACTGTTACAATCACTACAATACTGCTATCATTACTATCTTTACCTTTATCACTGTTACCATTACTATCATACTACTTTGCTACTAAATACTTTGCTACAGATACTAAGTTACCCAGGTGTGGTCGAATTTACAACTCAACTAATAATACTTAAGAATATTCTTTGGCTCCCCTTGTGTTGAATCAATAAATTTGGGTTGAATACTCTACCCTTGAAAGCTGTTGCGATCCCCTACACTTGTGGGTTATCAACATCTCTCCGACCAATAAACAACAGCGGGATCTGGATACCCATGTTGGCTCCCACATGTTCCATGATGATCTCATCGGAATAACCACGATGTCGAGGATTCAAGCAATCCCGTATACAATTCCCTTTGTCAATCGGTACGTTACTTGCCCGAGATTTGATCGTCGATATCCCAATACCTCGTTCAATCTCGTTACCGGCAAGTCACTTTACTCGTTGCGTAATGCATGATACCATGACTAACTACTTAGTCATATTGAGCTCATTATGATGATGGATTACCGAGTGGGCCCAAAGATACCTCTCCGTCATACGGAGTGATAAATCCTCTCGATTCGTGCCAACCCAACAAACACTTTCGGAGATACCTGTAGTGCACCTTTATAGTCACCCAGTTATGTTGTGATGTTTGGTACACCCAAAGCACTCCTACGGTATCAGGGAGTTACACAATCTCATGGTCTAAGGAAATGATACTTGACATTAAAAAATCTTTAGCAAACGAACTACATGGTCTTGTGCTATGCTTAGGATTGGGTCTTGTCCATCACATCATTCTCCTAGTGATGTGATCTCGTTATCAATGACATCCAATGTCCATAGTCAGGAAACCATGACCATCTGTTGATCAACGAGCTACTCAACTAAAGGCTTACTAGGGACATGTTGTGGTCTTTGTATTCACACATGTATCACGGTTTCCGGTTAATACAATTATAGCATGAATAGTAGACAACTATCATGAACAAGGAAATATAATAATAACCATTTTATTATTGCCTCTAGGGTATATTTCCAACAGTCTCCCACTTGCACTAGAGTCAATAATCTAGTTACACTATGATGAATCGAACACCCATAGATTTATGGTGTTGATCATGTTTTGCTCGCGGAAGAGGTTTAGTCAACGGATCTGCAACATTCAGATCCATATGCACTTTGCAAGTATCTATCTCTCCATCTTGAACATTTTCACGAATGGAGTTGAAGCGACGCTTGATGTGCCTAGTCTTCTTGTGAAACCTGGGCTCCTTGGCAAGGGCAATAGCTCCAGTGTTGTCACAGAAGAGAGTCATCGGGCCCGACACATTGGGAATAACTCCTAGGTCGGCAATGAACTCCTTCATCCAGATTGCTTCATGTGCTGTCTCCGAGGTGCCATGTACTCCGCTTCACATGTAGATCCCGCCACGACGCTTTGCTTGATACTGCACCAGCTTACTGCCCCACCATTCAAAATATACACGTATCCGGTTTGTGACTTGGAGTCATCCAGATCTGTGTCAAAGCTAGCATCGACGTAACCATTTACGACGAGCTCTTCGTCACCTCCATAAACGAGAAACATATCCTTAGTCCTTTTCAGGTACTTTAGGATATTCTTGACTGCTGTCCATTGTTCCATGCCGGGATTACTTTGGTACCTTGCTACCAAACTTACGGCAAGGTTTACATCAGGTCTAGTACACAACATGGCATACATAATAGACCCTATGTCCGAGGCATAGGGGATGACACTCATCTTTTCTCTATCCTCTGCCGTGGTCGGGCATTGAGCCGAGCTCAATTTCACACCTTGCAAAACAGGCAAGAACCCCCTTTTGGACTGATCCATATTGAACTTCTTCAATATCTTATCAAGGTATGTGCTTTGTGAAAGATCTATGAGGCGTCTCGATCTATCTCTATAGATCTTGATGCCTAATATGTAAGCAGCTTCTCCAAGGTCCTTCATTGAAAAACACTTATTCAAGTAGGCCTTTATGCTGTCCAAAAGTTCTATATCATTTCCCATCAATAGTATGTCATCCACATATAATATGAGAAATGCTACAGAGCTCCCACTCACTTTCTTGTAAACGCAGGCTTCTCCATAAGTCTGCATAAACCCAAACGCTTTGATCATTTCATCAAAGCAAATGTTCCAATTCCGAGATGCTTGCACCAACCCATAGATGGAGCGCGGGAGCTTGCATACCTTGTTAGCATTCTTAGGATCGACAAAACCTTCCGGATGCATCATATACAATTCTTCCTTAAGAAAGCCGTTAAGGAATGCCATTTTGACGTCCATTTGCCATATCTCATAATCATAGAATACGGCCATTGCTAACATGATTCAGACGGACTTCAGCTTCGCTACGGGTGAGAAGGTCTCATCGTAGTCAACCCCTTGAACTTGTCGGTAACCCTTAGCGACAAGTCAAGCTTTATAGATGGTGACATTGCCATCCGTGTCTGTATTCTTCTTAAAGATCCATTTATTTTCTATCACTCGCCGATCATCGGGCAAGTCTGTCAAAGTCCATACTTTGTTTTCATACATGGATCCTATCTCGGATTGCATGGCTTGAAGCCATTTGTTGGAATTTGGGCCTGCCATCGCTTCTTCATAGTTCGAAGGTTCACCGTTGTCTAACAACATGATTTCCAGGACAGGGTTGCCATACCATTCTGGTGTGGAACGTGTCCTTGTGGACCTATGAAGTTCAGTAGCAAATTGATCCGAAGTACCTTGATCATCATCATTAACTTCCTCTCTAGTCGGTGCAGGCACCACATCAACATCTTCCTGAGCTGCGCTCCTTCCCGGTTCAAGAGGCAGTACTTCATCAAGTTCTACTTTCCTCCCACTTACTTCTTTCGAGAGAAACTCTTTCTCCAGAAAGGACCCGTTCTTGGCAACAAAGATCTTGCCTTCGGATCTTAGGTAGAAGGTATACCCAATGGTTTCCTTAGGGTATCGTATGAAGACGCATTTTTCTAACTTGGGTTCGAGCTTTTCAGGTTGAAGTTTCTTGACATAAGCATCGCATCCCCAAACTTTTAGAAATGACAGCTGAGGTTTCTTCCCAAACCATAATTCATATGGTGTCGTCTCAACGGATTTAGATAGTGCCCTATTTAAAGTGAATGTAGCTGTCTCTAAAGCGTATCCCCAAAATGATAGCGGTAAATCGGTAAGAAACATCATAGATCGCACCATCTCCAATAGAGTGCGATTACGACGTTTGGACACACCGTTACGCTGAGGTGTTCCAGGCGGCGTGAGTTGTAAAATGATACGTCTCCAACGTATCTATAATTCATGAAGCATTCATGCTATTTTATTTTTTGTTTTGAATTATTACGGGCTTTATTATACACTTTTATATTACTTTTGGGACTAACCTACTAACCGAAGGCCCAGCCCATATTGCTGTTTTATTGCCTGTTTCAGTATTTTGAAGAAAAGGAATATCAAATGGAGTCCAAACGGAATGAAACCTTCGGGAGCGTGATTTTTGGAAAGGATACGATCTGGGAGACTTGGAGTTCAAGCCAGGGAAGGTTCGAGGAAGCCAGGAGATAGGAGGGCGCGTCCACCCCCTGGGCACGCCCCCTGTCTCCTGGGCCTCTCGAGCACCCCCCGACCGACTTCTTTCACCCATATAATCCCATATACCCTAAAAACATCGACAACGAAGATAGATTGGGAGTTCCGCCGCCGCAAGCCTTTGTAGCCACCAAAAACCTCTCGAGAGCCCGTTCCGACACCCTGCCGGAGGGGGGATCCCTGATCGGTGGCCATCTTCATCATCCTGGCGTTCTCCATGACGAGGAGGGAGTACTTCACCCTCGGGGTTGAGGGTATGTACCAGTAGCTATGTGTTTGATCTCTCTCTCTCTCTCTCTCGTGTTCTTCATGTGATACGATCTTGATGTATCGCGACACTACAAAAAAATACACTTCCGTGATGATACGTGTTTGTCATAGTAGGTCGCGTTTTTTGTCATGCATGTACATCCATGACGATTTTATGACAGAATCAAGATAGTCATACCTGTGCTATCATAGAAGTGTTCCATGACATTACCAAAATTATCATCATGGAAGTGTCCATTACCATGACGATAAATCGCGCGTCACAGAAGTGCTTTAGTCAAGGGTGACCGACACATGGCATCCACCGTAACGGAACGCCGTTAAGCTATCGGGTTAGGTTTTGGATCCGATAACCCGTTAACATCCCCGACCAATGGGAATTTTCCACGTATAAAATTCTTATTGGCCGGACGAAACACGTGTCAGCTTGTCAGTGGGTCAGATAGGCGCCTATGATATGTCGACATGTGCCACGACCCACCACTGGCCCATTTAGCTTACAAAGCCGGCCCGTTTGACTTGGTCAAAAGTTAACGGGCTGGCCCATGAAAAGCCTGTTAACGGTCTCTTCGCAAATAGCCCATTTTACGGCCCGTTAACTCACGGCCCGTTAGGCCCTGAAGGAAATCGGCCCAACAACGTCATGTGGGCCGTCGAATATAACACCAGCCCATTTCACTTTCGGCCCATGTATGGCCCACGATGTCTTTCGGCCCATATGAGGCCTTCATATCTTTTGGCCCTTTACAGGCCCACGGTGACTCTAGCCCATAATGAACAATTATTATCTTTGTACCCGTTAACGGCCCGTGATTCACATGGTCCGTTTCCAGCCCATGTTAGCTTTCGGCCTATTGATGTCCCATACGTTCTTGGGCTCCTTTTCAGCCCTCGATTACTTCCGGCCCATTACTAGCCTATTCCCCTAACAGGCCAAATTTGGCCCATGGCAAGAGTTGGCCCGTTATTGGCCTGTTACCCTAATGGGCCAAATTCGGCCCATGGCAAGAGTCGGCCCGTTTCTGGCATGTTCCCCTAATGGGCCAAATTCGGCCCATGGCAAGAGTCAGCCCGTTATTGGCGTGTTACCCTAATGGGACAAATTCGGCCCATGGCAAGAGTCGGCCCGTTTTTGGCCTGTTAACACGTTGCGCCATTTCCAACCCGTCCTATATTCTGGCCCATTAACGACCCGTTAAGCCTGTGACAGAATTAAGCCTTTGCTGTCCCACGGCTTGTTAACGGCCCATTACCGTGCTGGGCCGATACCAATTACGCCCGTTTACGACCCATGTAGACCCATTTATCCGACGGCCCAAGGCCGACCGATTCTACATCCCTGTTGGAGGCCCATTTATCGACGGTCCGTAGGAGACCCATGGATCCTACGACCCGTAGGAGACCCATGGTCCTACGGCCCGTAGGAGACCCATGGATCCTACGACCCGTATATGGCCCATGGTAGTTGCGGCCACTAGCAAACCAGGGAAAATGAAGACTAGGAAATAAATAAGGCCGAAACTAACGCTAGGCTATTAAGGCGATTGCACAGATTACATCCACTCGGCATCAAAGATCGCCACCAGTGCAAATATAGGGAACACCCTACACTATACAAAAATGGCTTGCTATTTTCTTCAGCCGGTGGCTGCACATTAAGAATAAATTTTCTATCGCACCAAAACAAATTACAACTATATAACAAAAGGAAGGTTGGCATAAAACTTAAGAGTCTAGCAGATAAATGCACCACCAGAAGTTCAGAAGCTTAGTTCATTTGACCTGACTGTTACGTTTTCATGCTGTATTGTCCGATGGAGCACCATAACCCTCGCCTTCATTTCCCCTAGGCTCCTGAACAACATAGCAAATGTCTGATAGTATGGTTTCAAAACCATGCATATCTTGACGACATCGATCAATGTCTCTCCTTGTTTCACAAAGGGTCTCTATTAGGGAATGGACTTGTGTCTGGAGTGCAGATACAACATTGCTTTGAGCTTGCATATCTTGATCATGAGGCAGTTTGGACGATATTGCCTTAACAACCAACCCAGTATTACGCAGGAACGTGCTTTTGGCACTGTTAGTGGACATGTACTGACCCACTAACAAGCCTTTACTCGAATTGTTTTTATTGTTCCACCTCAGCGCGTTTAGTGAGGCGGTTTCCTTGGCACGTCTTGTCGAAGCAGAGACCGTGTTCCCCTGATTCCGGGATTCCCATCAGTACGGACGTGGGTAACCCAACCGCGCTCGTTGCCACGCCCCCTCCATCGAAGGCGGGTTTTAAACGGTCACGGGGACGGCTCTTGGTATTCTTCCTCTTTATAATGAGACCAAGGCCCGTTCTTTTCATTCAATCCTCTATCGAATCCGCCCCTCTCCCTGAGTTCCAACACCCAGGGCTCCGAATTCAGGTACCTTCGATCCTCGACAATGTCCGGTCCTGATCTACGAGGCCGGTGGATGCCCTCCTCCGTCACGGAGGAGGACATGCTAAAGCTGAGAGATGCCAGGTATTTAACCTACGAGATTTCGCATAGGCTGCCTGCCCGAGGGCAAGTTATCTCAACTCCCGAGCCTGGCGAGATCGTCGTGTTCATGTCTCACTTCCGTCGGGGTTTAGGCTTCCCGACGGATCCCTTCATGAGGGGGCTCATGTTTTACTATGGGCTGGAATTCCACTACCTGGCTCCGGAGTCCATCCTCCATATCTCATCATTCATTGTCGTCTATGAAGCCTTCCTCCGCACTACCCCTCACTTCGGCTTATGGCTCAAAACCTTCAACGTGGAGCCGAAGATGATTGAGGGGCGTCAGGCAGAGTGCGGTGGGGCGGTTATAAGCAAGAGGGCTGAAGCTCCATGGCCCAAGGGCTCTTTCCAAGAGGAGCTCGGCTTGTGGCAATAGGAGTGGTTTTATATCACCGCTCCCCGGGGCAGCAGGCAGAAGCCGCCGCCCGTCTATCGCTCGGGCCCTTCACAGCAGCTGACGTCATGGGTCAACAAGGGGCGTGACTGGGGGCCGCCCAAAGACATCCCCCTGTTGCAGGACTAGATTCGAGTCCTCCATTAAAGGGAGATCAATCTGGTCGCAGTGGTGCAGGTCATGTTGATCCGGCGCCTACTGCCCTGCAAACGTCGCCCCCTCTGTCTGTGGGAATTTAATCCGGAGGGGCCGCGAGCTCTTCAACACTTCATGGGTTTGACTCCCATGGAGATGTATAAACTATTCTTCGGATCGCAAGAGACGTATCCGGAATTGACCGAGGACGCTGGCCTAAGCTGCAATCGCCCGGATACTCAAGTAATTAGCCCTGTGTCCGGACACACCATCCATTTATTTATCGTGAGCTTGCCTTTTAACCAGCTATCCCTGGACAGGAGTGGATAGCGCAAGCAAAACTGATACGGTGTCCGGCCCCCCTCCCTGAGACCACGCAGGATCCCGTGTTAACCAAAATGTTGGAGGTTGCACCTTCGAATGAGGGCAAAGGGGGGCACGGGGAAACTGTCACCGCTGCCAAGGAGGCGTTTAGTAAGGGAGGAATCGAGAGTCCCTCCTTCCAGGGGGAGAAGAGGAACGCTTCCGAAGACCCGGAGGCCAAGGCCTCAAAGCGGGGAAAGAAATCTGTACCGGAAGGTCCTGCGCCAGAAAGTGCCCCGACCGTACTGTCTCCTCGGAGGAATCAGCCCTCTAACGAGCCGTAAGTGAGAAAAAGGGATTTTATAATTATCAGACACCCCTGCTTAATGTCTAAAGGTAACGAAGTTTTTACCTTGTAGTTCGGATCCCAACCCATCTTAGCACAGCTCATCTTCGGGAGACCTTCGTCCGGAGATGATGGAAAGTGAAATGCCTTCATCTGTCGCCCCATCGTGCGGGGCGGACGACCCTGAGGTGTCGTCGCGGAGGGTCTCCCCGAATCCGGCTGGACCGGAGAGTTCGGCGCCCATTAGAGTACGGCCGGTGGGGCTGCAGGATTTGCTTAAGAGGGCATCCATCTCAGAAGATCACAGCACATTAATGGGTGATGTGATTGAGAGGATCTCGTCCACCGAAACCGGGTTGTATGAGGCCGTCGGAAGTTTACTGACGGGATTTGAGTTACGCAAAAAATGACATACCTGTTGACAGTTTTGCACATGAAGTGCGCCCTGTATAGATAATAGCCCCCGAGACTTGGCATGCTGTCGCAAACGACAGCGTGCCTAGGATCGTAATCTCGGTTATTAACTGTCGCCTTTCCCATGCAGGTGGCGGAACGTTCGGTGGCCAGCCGGACTGATGAATTTGCCGAGCTGAAGAAGCAACTCGACGCTGCAGATGTGGACATCTCGCTGGTCAATAGATGACTTGATGAGTCACAAGGTATGCGGTTGCCCCGCGGTTGGTTAGTAAGGGAGGTGACGCCCATTCCTTACAAATTGTATGCTTAGATGCAGATGGTGTTGCTGCTGTGGAGGACCTTCGAGCAGAACTTGCTCGGGCCAAGGAGCAAGCCAGAAAAAGCGAGGCGGCTGCCTTGAAGGCAGCGGAAGGGCTAGAAGCCGAGAAGGCTGCTCACAGCCGAAGCAGGGAGGAGATGGCTGAAATGGCCATGAAATTAAGAGTTGCTACCGACCGCCTGGAAGTTCTTGAAGGAGAACGCCGAGCGGAGCAAGAGGACCTGAAGAAGGCCGATGCCGAGGCCAAGTATGCCCGTAGTGCGATGCGGGCTATTGAAGGAGGAACTGCGTCAGGTCGGAGACATTGTGGCTGGAAAGCCCTTTATGCTGCGTAGGAAGTTCACGGATCCGAAGTATGCTCAGCTGGGCCGATTGTACGGTGCGGAGGATCCTTATCTGGACTTGGCGGCGAGTGCGGCTGACGCAGTCATGCACTTTCAAAGCCAGGGGGATCATGAATTGGAAGAGCTTTTCTGGTCTCAATTCCATAGTCCGGAGCGTCCACTTCCGTTGAGTGATCGGCTGGTTGAGTGGGCTGAGCTGAATAGATTGTCTGGACTGGCCATGACGGATGTGGTAACTCATCTGTGGCCGAAAAGGCCCAAGCCGAAGAGTTATTTTGGCTTGTTGCAGCAATTCCTTGGGGCAGTGCCGCATATTAAGGCGATGAAGCGGTCGGCATGCATAGAAGGTGCGTGGATGGCTCTCACCCGTGGTAAAACATATTGGGCGGAGATGGATGCCACCACTGTTGCATCCCGGGGTTCGGACAAAAGCCGATTCCCCACCGAGCATTACTTTGAGGAAGTTCTGCAGGGCGCTCGTATAATAGAGTCACAGTGCTCGAAAGATGTTATGTTTGAATGACATGTATGATTTCTAAGATCATGTTTATAATGCAATGACTTTTTATACTTGTGTGTTCAAGTATTGAACTATCTCCTGTGCGGCCGTATATGTATGTATAATCTGAAAGATGGCAGTCTTTGGCTTCAGCCCCCACGCACATGGTGCGGGGGTGTTTGCAAAAAGAGAAACGCTTTTTCACACCTAATCCAACGTCTTGGTCCTTTTAAGGAGGTGATAGCATAGCAAACTAGGCAACCGGACTATAATGCTTTATCACTTTCACTTAGCCATAGGAGCTCGAATGTGGGGCTACTATATTGCCCCTGATGGCACCGCGCTTCTCCGAACTTGGGGCGCGTATGTGCCTGACGGGAAGCGGTCCTTCGTCAAAGCGGAGGAATTCTAAACATTCCAATGGTCGATCGAGTGGTTGACCAGTCTCTCGCTATATCATGACAGTCAGTTTTCGGCTTTCTCTACTGAGGTGCTCTCCCGGCCGAACCGGGGCACAATCGCAGTAGTTCTCCTGGTGCCGCGTTAGCCGATGATATGGAACGTAAGGAAGCAAAATACAGGAGCCGGGCAAACCCAACATTTGACCAAAGACATGATTCAGAGCTGATGCATATAAGGCCTAACTCGAGACAACGAACACTCCCTGGGGTGTTCGGTCTTTATGATATCGGGCAGAATAAAAGCCCTAAGCCCTTAGTGTCCAGGTACAGGCGGGAACTTCTGACGCGGCCGATGCCAAAACGCCAGCCTCCTCCTCGGCTCTGGTAAGAAACCGGGGGATGTTTATCAACAAGAGACAGTTAGAAAGGTTTACGCAGGGTCTTAATCTGAAAAGAATCCTTGCAATGGGTCCCTACTGCACGTCTGCGCCTGTGTCTCCGTTGTGCTGTATTCTGGACGGGTGTAGCACGTGCTTCATCTGTAAAAGAGAAGGATTTAGTTTCTAAGAAATATCGTGCAAAAAGTGTATCAAAATAAAGTATAATGAAGAAAGTTGAGCATTATTAGCTTTCATCATTTATGCATGCGGCCCCCTAAAAAAACGGGGTATGCGGCTGGGGAGCCCCTTGTTAAGTTACGCCGGACTCGTCTAACCATGTCCGAGGTCTAGATGACCTGGTTTTAGGGGCTTTGACCTGCAAGGTCGGAATAATGTGTGGCTGTCTAGGCAGCCGCACATTCTCCGTGGTCGAGCGACACCTGGAGTTTTAAGAATATGCCACGTGGACCGGGCATTTTTAAGCGTAAGAGACGCGTAATGTGGTATTGCATTAAAGCGGGCGAAAGCTGCAAGCCCTAGTAGCTGCAAGCCCACGTGGACGGAGGTTGTCGGATGAACCGAACACGACCCCTAGTGGTACAAAGCCTGTAAAATTGGCTAAAAAGGCCTGGCGTCACTCCTTTGAAGGAAGTGCTTGCTATAGCGAATTTTGGTGGGTTCTATCCCCAGTCTGCGGACGGTGTCCTGGTCTAGCAGGGGTCGCGCTGCGTGTTATCACGTGAAGTGAGTTCACTGTTTTGACTTCTAATGGGAAAGTCTTTTGGTTTCCGGAGCGCTGCTTTTGGGTTTCGTCACTTTCACTTGGTGTGTCGAGCCCTTTGTGTTCGGCGTTAAGTCGGCCGGACTGCTTGAAGACCCAACAATCTCTGTGGGTATGGTTTGCAGGCTTCCCGGAGGTACCGTGTATTTGACACAGTCTATCCAGGATCTTGTTGAGGTTGGATAGCTCGTCACTGTTATCCTTTAAGGGAAGTGTTTTGTTGTTTGGCCGAGAGCTTTTGAATCCGGCGTTGACCGCCGTACTATTTGGGCCATTCTCCTTATTCTTGCGCTGATCTTTTTTGTGTCGTGATTTCCCATTTCCACCCCTGATTTCGGATGTACTCGGGTCGTTGGTGCTGCATCTAGCCAACCAGTTGTCTTCCCCCGCGCAAAAGCGGGTCATGAGACTTGTTAGTACGGCCATTGTTCTTGGTTTTTCCTGGCCGAGGTGTCTGGCGAGCCATTCGTCTCGGACGTTGTGTTTGAAGGCTGCTAAGGCTTCAGCGTCCGGACAGTCGACTATTTGGTTCTTTTTAGTGAGGAACCTCTTCCAGAATTTGCGTGCTGATTCTCCGGGCTGTTGAGTTATGTGACTTAAATCATCTGCATCCGGAGGCCGGACATAAGTCCCCTGAAAATTTGCTCGAAACGCATCCTCAAGCTCTTACCAACTCCCAATCATATTTTCTGGGAGGCTTTTAAGCCAATGCCGGGCCGGCCCTTTGAGCTTGAGGGGAAGGTATTTTATGGCATGGAGATCGTCTCCTCTTGCCATGTGTATGTGTAGGATATAATCCTCAATCCAGACTCCGGGGTCTGTTGTTCCGTCGTATGCCTCTATGTTTATGGGTTTAAATCCCGCTGGAAATCCATGATCCAGTACCTCGTCGGTAAAACATAGTGGGTGTGCGGTGCCCCTGTATTTGGGTGTGCCGTTGTCTTCAAATGCTCGGCTGGTTGTGTTACTTCCTGGAGTCTTCGTTTTTGGCACATAGATAGACCTGGCCGGGCTATCCTTTTTCTGAAGATCTTTATGCTGATCATGTGCCGGCTTGTGTGTGGCGCCCCGTGTTGCTCTTGGCCTGTCATCTGGTCGTCTATCCGGCCAGGTGGCCCCTTTCTTTTTTGACTGCGGGGGCTCGAAGGCCTCCTCGTCAAATTCGGGCAACAACTTGCGCTTCGGGTAGCTCTTTGTCTGGTGACTAGTGCCATATTTATCTGCGGTGTTGAGTACTTTGCTCCATCTTATTCTGAGTGTGTATTCCGCTGTTTTGAGCTTCCGCTTTTGCTTCTTCAAACTTCTTGCAGTGGCGACGAGCCTGTTATGGAGATTCATATGCTCTGGTGATGTGAGATCATCTTCGCCGGGGATGGGCTGCTTGTCCGGTTCATGTCCGGCTGGCTGCTTGTTGACATGTGCGTCGTCCACTGCTTCGCCCTGCTCTAGGGCCGGGTCCATATGGGTACCGTTTTTGTCGATGCCGGTCTTCGGGCGGCGCTTGCGTCGCTGCTTTGTTTCTCTTTTGGGGGAGTTGTCCTTCGCCACGTCTCGTTTTTCCTCATTGTCGCTTCCTTTTGGTGTGTCCACCATGCATACGTTGTGGGATGGGGTGGCTTTCCTGCGCCCGTTAGGCGCTGGTTCTTGGTCGTCCCCGGCATCATCGTCCAAACTGTCGATGTCCTCGGAGTTGTATTCTAGCATGTCAGTTAAATCGTCGACAGCGGCTACCAAGTGGGTGGTGGGTGGGGTTTGAATTTCTTCCTCGTCCGCATCCCAGCCGTCCTGACCACAATCTGGCCAGGTCTCTCCTGATAACGAGAGGTATTTTAGCGAACTCAAGATGTCGCCGAAAGGTGAGTGTTGAGAGACGTCCGCTGCGGTGAACTCCATGATCGGCACCCAGTCGGATTCGATCGGGGCGGGCACGGGAGGTTCAGAGTCCGGCGAGGAGTCCGGCACCTTGGAGTCACGAGCTTTATGAGGGACGAAGTCAGTGTTCGGCTCTATCACCGTAGAGGTTGCAGCCCCCGAGGCGGTGTCTAGGCATCCATCCTCGATCTGCGGAGCTGGCTCCGAATTGAAGATCAGAGTGGTTTCGAGTGCGGCCTCCAGGGTACTGTCCGGCGGCAGAGCTAAGTCATGCCCATCATGACAGTACGGCACGCTCGGCTGTGGCTCGAATCCGTCAAGGATCAAGTCCCCGCGGATGTCAGTCGTGAAGTTCAAACTTCCAAATCTAACCTGACGACCAGGGGCATAGCCTTCGATCTGCTCCAGCTGGCCAAGCGAATTGGCCCGCAGTGCGAAGCCACCAAATACGAAGATCTGTCCGGGGAGGAAGGTCTCGCCCTGGACTGCATCGTCGTTGATGATCGAAGAAGCCATCGAGCCTATCGGTGACGACACAGAGGAACTCTCAATGAAAGCACCAATGTCAGTGTCAAAACCGGCAGATCTCGGGTAGGGGGTCCCGAACTGTGCGTCTAGGCGGATGGTAACAGGAGATGAGGGACACGAAGTTTTTACCCAGGTTCAGGCCCTCTTGATGGAGGTAAAACCCTACGTCCTGCTTGATTAATATTGATGATGTGGGTTACAAGAGTAGATCTACCATGAGATCAAGGAGGCTAAACCCTAGAAGCTAGCCTATGGTATGATTGTTGTTCGTCCTATGGACTAAAGCCATCCGGTTTATATAGACACCGGAGAGGGCTAGGGTTACACAGAGTCGGTTACAATGGTAGGAGATCTACATATTCGTATCGCCAAGCTTGCCTTCCACGCCAAGGAAAGTCCCATCCGGACACGGGACGAAGTCTTCAATCTTGTATCTTCATAGTCTTGGAGTCCGGCTGATGATGGTAGTTCGGCTATCCAGACACCCCCTAGTACGGGACTCCCTCAAGTGGACTCTGCTCATCATGCACGAGAAAAATGGCTGGTAACCGGGATGCCCAGTCCCATGATCAAAAGATCAAAATCAAATCAAAAATAATTGTAAACAAAACTCCCCCAGGTTTGATGTTAGTTGGAGGCACCCATTGTTTTGGGCAAGCCATGGATTGATGATTGTTGGTGGAGGGGGAGTAAAAACTTGTACCATTCTGTTTGGGAACCGCCTATAATGTATGTAGTATGGAAGATATTGGGAACTCTTGGTTGTTATGTTGACAATGAGATCATACCTCTCAAAATTATTTATCTCTATTTCAAAATCAAGCTTTGGAACCTCTGCAAATCTCTACTTCCCTCTGCGTAGGGCCTATCTTTTACTTTATGTATTTTACTTTATGCAAGAGTCAAGGTGATCTTCACCATTTCTTTTTATTTTATCATTTGGCAAGCACCTCGTGTTGGAAAGATCCTGATATATATATCCAATTGGATGTAAGTTAGCATGAACTATTATTGTTGACATCACCCAAAGGTGAATATGTTGGGAGGAAACACTATAAGCCCCAATCTTTCTCAGTGTTCGATTAAAACTCCATAACCACAAGTATTGCTTGGGTGTTAGCAATTGTAGAAGACTATATGATAGTTGAGTATGTGAAGTTTGCTAAATCAAAGCTCTGACATAGACCCTTCCTGAAAATAAGATGAATTGCAATTGTTTGATGACTGAGAACATAGTTTGCTAGTTTTCAAGAAAGTTTATGGTCTATGCTTTAACATGTGAATAGTTTTTTACTTGATCGTCAGAAGTTTTATGAGATGAACTACTGTTATGACATATAATCATGCTAGAAAAGGTGATTGAAATTATCATTGATCAAACTTGTGCACCTGCTAGCATTCACACTTCATAAATTCTTTCTTTTATCATTTACCTACTCGAGGACGAGCTGGAATTAAGCTTGGGGATGCTGATACGTCTCCTACGTATCTGTAATTTATGAAGCATTCATGCTATTTTATTTTCTATTTTGAATGATTACGGGCTTTATTATACACTTTTATATTACTTTTGGGACTAACCTACTAACCGGAGGCCCAGCCCATATTGTTGTTTTATTGCCTGTTTCAGTATTTCGAAGAAAAGGAATATCAAACGGAGTCCAAACAGAATGAAACCGTCGGGAGCGTGATTTTTGGAAAGGATATGATCCGGGAGACTTGGAGTTCAAGCCTGGGAAGGTTCGAGGAAGCCAGGAGATAGGAGGGCACGCCCACCCCCCTGGGCACGCCCTGTCTCCTGGGCCCCTCGAGCACCCCCCGACCGACTTCTTTCACCTATATAATCCCATATACCCTAAAAACATTGACAACAAAGATAGATCGGGAGTTCCACCGCCGCAAGCCTCTGTAGCCACCAAAAACCTCTCAGGAGCCTGTTCCGGCACCCTGCTGGAGGGGGGATGTTGGGGAACGTAGCAGAAATTCAAAATTTTCCTACGAGTCACCAAGATCTATCTATGGAGAGACTAGCAACGAGAGAGATGAGAGTGCATCTACAGACCCTTGTAGATCGCTAAGCGGAAGTGCTCAAGAGAACGGGGTTGAAGGAGTCGTACTCGTCGTGATCCAACTCACCGGAGATTGTAGTGCCGAACGGACGGCACCTCTGCGTTCAATACACGTGCAGCCCGATGACGTCTCCCGTGCCTTGATCCAGCAAGGAGAGAGGGAGAGGTTGGGGAAGACTCTGTCCAGCAACAGCACAACAGCGTGGTGGTGGTGGAGGAGCGTGGCAATCCTGTAGGGCTTCGCCAGGCACCGCGAGAGATGAGGAGAAAGAGAGGTAGGGCTGTGCCAGGGAGAGGTGGAAACTCTTGTGTATGGCAGCCCCAAAACCTCAAGTATATATAGGGGGAGAGGGAGGGGCTGCGCCCCCTCTAGGGTTCCCACCCCAAGGGGTGCGGCAGCCCAAAAACCCATCTAGGGTGGCGGCCAAGGGAGGGAAGAGGGGGAAACTTGCCCCCCAAGCAAAGTGGGGTGCCCCCTCCCAAAACCCTAGGCGCCTTGGTCCCTTATGGGGGGGGGCGCACCAGACCACCTGGGGCTGGTCCCCTCCCACACTTGGCCCACACAGCCCTTGGGGGCCGGTGGCCCCACTTGGTGGACCCCCGGGACCCTCCCAGTGGTCCCAGTACATTACCGATAACACCTGAAACTTTTCCGGTGACCAAAACAGGACTTCCCATATATAAATCTTTCCATCCGGACCATTACGGAACTCCTCGTGATGTCCAGGATCTCATCCGGGACTCTGAACAACATTCGGTAACCACATATATCTATTCCCTATAACCCTAGCATCATCGACCCTTAAGTGTGTAGACCCTATGGGTTCGGGAACCATGTAGACATGACCGAGACGTTCTCCGGTCAATAACCAATAGCGGGATCTGGATACCCATGTTGGCTCCCACATGTTCCAAGATGATCTCATCGGAGGAACCACGATGTCGAGGACTCAATCAATCCCGTATACAATTCCCTTTGTCTAGCGGTATTGTACTTGCCCAAGATTCGATCATCGGTATCCTGATACCTTGTTCAATCTCATTACCGGCAAGTCTCTTTACTCGTTCCGTAACACATCATCCCGTGATCAACCCCTTGGTCACATTGTGCACATTATGATGATGTCCTACCGAGTGGGCCCAGAGATACCTCTCCGTTACACGGAGTGACAAATCCCAGTCTCGATTCGTGCCAACCCAACAGACACTTTCGGAGATACCCGTAGTGCACCTTTATAGCCACCCAGTTACATTGTGACGTTTGGTACACCCAAAGCATTCCTACGGTATCCGGGAGTTGCAAAATCTCATGGTCTAAGGAAATGATACTTGACATTAGAAAAGCTCTAGCATACGAACTACACGATCTTTGTGCTAGGCTTAGGATTGGGTCTTGTCCATCACATCATTCTCCTAATGATGTGATCCCGTTATCAACGACCCCTAATGTCCATGGTCAGGAAACCGTAACCATCTATTGATCAACGAGCTAGTCAACTAGAGGCTTACTAGGGACATGGTGTTGTCTATGTACCCACACATGTATCTGAGTTTCCTATCAATACAATTATAGCATGGATAATAAATGATTATCATGAACAAGGAAATATAATAATAATAACTAATTTATTATTGCCTCTAGGGAATATTTCCAACAGTCTCCCACTTGCACTAGAGTCAATAATCTAGTTCACATCGCCATGTGATTAACATTGACAGCTCACATTGCCATGTGACCAACATCCAAAGAGTTTACTAGTGTCACTAAACTAGTTCACATCACCATGTGATTAAGACTCAATGAGTTCTGGGGTTTGATCATGTTTTGCTTGTGAGAGAGGTTTTAGTCAATGAGTCTGCAACATTCAGATCCGTATGTATTTCGCAATTCTCTATGTCATATTGTAAATGCTGCTACCATGCTCCACTTGGAGCTATTCCAAATGGTTGCTCCACTATACGTATCCGGTTTGCTACTCAGAGTCATTCGGATAGGTGTTAAAGCTTGCATTGACGTAACCCTTTACGCCGAACTCTTTATCACCTCCATAATCGAGAAACATGTCCTTTATTTACTCCAAGGACAATTTTGACCGCTGTCCAATGATCCATTCCTGGATCATTCTTGTACCCCTTGACTGACTCATGGCAAGGCACACTTCCGGTGCACAGCATAGCATACTATAGAGCCTACGTCTGAAGCATAGAGGACGACCTTCATCCTTTCTCTCTCTTCTGCCGTGGTCGAGCTTTAACTCTTAACTTCATACCTTACAACTCAGGCAAGAACTCCTTCTTTGACTAATCCATCTTGAACACCTTCAAGATCATGTCAAGGTATGTGCTCGTTTGAAAGTACCATTTAGAGTTTTTGATATATCCTCATAGATCTTGATGCTCAATGTTCAAGCAGCTTAATCCAGGTTTTCTATTGAAAAACACCTTTCAAACAACCCTATATGCTTTCCAGAAATTCTACATCATTTCCGATTAACAATATGTCAACAACATATACTCATCAGAAATGCTATAGTGCTCCCACTCACTTCTTTGGAAATACAAGTTTCTCATAAACTTTGTATAAACCCAAAATCTTTGATCATCTCATCAAAGCGTACATTCCAACTCCGAGATGCTTACTACAGTCCTTAGAAGGATTGCTGGAGCTTTGCATACTTGTTAGCATCTTTCAGATTGACAAAAACCTTCTGCTTGTATCACATACAACCTTTCCTCAAGAATAACGTCGAGGAAACAATGTTTTGACATCCTATCTACAAGATTTCATAAATCATGCAGTAATTGCTAATATAATTCCAACAGACTCTTAGCATCGCTACGAATGAGAAAGTCTCATCGCAGTCAACTCCTTGAACTTGTCAGAAAACATCTTAACGACAAGTCGAGCGTTCTTAATGTTGACACTTACCATCATTGTCCGTCTTCCTTTTAAAATCCATCTATACTCAACAGCCCTACGACCATCAAGTAGTTCTTCCAAAGTATACACTTTGTTTTCATTCATGGATCCTCACTCGGATTTTATGGCCTCGAGCCATTTGTCGGAATCCGGGCCCACCATCGCTTCTCCATAGCTCGTAGGTTCATTGTTGTCTAGCAACATGACCTTCAAGACATGATTACTGTACCATTCTGAAGTAGTACGCATCCTTGTCACCCTACGAGGTTCGGTAGTGACTTGATCCGAAGTTTCATGATCACTATCATCAACTTCCACTTCAATCGGTGTAGGTTCCACAGGAACAACTTCCTGTGCCCTGCTACACACTGGTTGAAGTGATGGTTCAATGACCTTGTCAAGTCTCCACCATCCTCCCACTCAATTCTTTCGAGAGAAACTTTTCCTCGAGAAAGGACCCATTTTTAGAAACAATCTTTTGTTTATGGATCTGAATTAGGAGGTATACCCAACTGTTTTTGGGTGTCCTGTGAAGATGTATTTATCCGCTTTGGGTTCGAGCTTATTAGGATGAAACTTTTTCACATAAGCGGCGCAGCCCCAAACTGTCAACAAACGACAGCTTAGGTTTCTCTAAACCATAGTTCACACGGTGTCATCTCAACGGAATTACGTGGTGCCCCTTTTAAAGTGAATGCGGTTGTCTCTAATGCCTAACCCATGAACGATAGTGGTAATTCGATAAGAGACATCATGGTACACACCATATCCAATAGGGTGCAACTATGATGTTTGGACACACCATCACTCTATGGTGTTCCAGGCGGTATTAATTGTGAAACAATTTCCACAATGTCTTAAATGCGTGCCAAAGCTCGTAACTCAGATACTCATCTCTATGATCATATCATAGACATTTTATCCTCTTGTCACGATGACCTTCAATCTTCACTCTGAAATTACTTGAACCATTCAATAATTCAGACCTGCATTTCATCAAGTAAATATACTCAGTATCTACTCAAATCATCCGTGAAGTAAGAACATAACGATATCCACTGCGTGCCTCAGCACTCATTGGACTGCACACATCAAAATGTATTACTTCCAACAAGTTGCTTTCTTGTTCCATTTTACTGAAAACGAGGCTTTTAGTCATCTTGCCCATGTGGTATTATTTGCATGTCTCAAGTGATTCAAACTAACGTGAGTCCAAACGGTCCATTCGCATGGAGTTTCTTAATGCATATACACCAATAGACATGGTTCGCATGTCTCAAACTTTTCAAAAACGAGTGAGTCCAAAGATCCATCAACATGGAGCTTCTTCATGCGTTTTATACCAATATGACTTACATGGCAGTGCCACAAGTAGGTGGTACTATCATTACTATCTTATATCTTTTGGCATGAACATGTGTATCACTACGATCGAGATTCAATAAACCATTTATTTTAGGTGCAAGACCATTGAAGGTATTATTCAAATAAACAGAGTAACCATTATTCTCCTTAAATGAATAACCGTATTGCGATAGACATAATCCAATCATGTCTATGCTCAACGCAAACACCAAATAACAATTATTTAGGTTTAACACCAATCTCGATGGTAGAGGGAGTGTGCGATGCTTGATCACATCAACCTTGGAAACACTTCCAACACATATCGTCAGCTCACCTTTAGCTAGTCTCCGTTTATTCCGTAGCTTTTATTTTGAGTTACTAACACTTAGCAACCGAACCAGTATCTAATACCCTGGTGCTACTAGGAGTACTAGTAAAGTACACATTAACATAATGTATATCCAATATACTTCTATCGACCTTGCCAGCCTTCTCATCTACCAAGTATCTAGGGTAATTCTGCTCCAGTGGTTGTTCTCCTTATTACAGAAGCACTTAGTCTCGGGTTTGGGTTCAACCTTGGGTTTCTTCACTAGAGCAGCAGCTGATTTGTCGTTTCATGAAGTATTCCTTCTTGCCCTTGCCCTTCTTGAAACTAGTGGTTTCACTAACCATCAACAATTGATGCTCCTTCTTGATTTCTACTTTCGCGACGTCAAACATCGCGAATATTTCAAGGATCATCATATCTATCCCTGATATGTTATAGTTCATCACGAAGCTCTAGCAGCTTTGTGGCAATGACTTTGGAGAAACATCACTGTCTCATATGGAAGTATAACTCCCACTTGATTCAAGTGATTGTTGTACTCAGACAATCTGAGCACAAGCTCAACGATTGAGCTTTTCTCCCTTAGTTTGCAGGCTAAGAAAATCGTCGGAGGTCTTATACCTCTTGACGTGGGCACGAGCCTGAAATCCCAATTTCAGCCCTCGAAACATCTCATATGTTCTGCGACATTTCGAAATCGTCTTTGGTGCCTCAACTCTAAACCGTTTAACTGAACTATCACGTAGTTATCAAAACGTGTATGTCAAATGTTCGCAACATCCATAGACGATGTTCGAGGTTCAGCACACCGAGCGGTGCATTAACGACATAAGCCTTCTACGAAGCAACGAGGACAATCCTCAGTTTACGGACCCGGTCCGCATAATTGCTACTATCAACTTTCAACTAAATTTTCTCTAGGAAAATATCTAAAACAGTAGAACTAAAGCATGAGCTACGACATAATTTGCAAAAACCTTTTGACTATGTTCAGGATAATTAAGTTCATCTAATGAACTCCCACTCAGATAGACATCCCTCTAGTCATCTAAGTGAAACATGATCCGAGTCAACTAGGCCGTGTCCGATCATCACATGAGACGGACTAGTCATCATCGGTGCACATCTTCATGTTGATCGTATCTACCATACGACTCATGCTCGACCTTTCAGTCTCTTATGTTCCAAGGCCATGTCTGTACATGCTAGGCTCGTCAAGTCAACCTAAGTGTTTCGCGTGTGTAAATCTGGCTTACACCCGTTGTATGTGAACGTTAGAATCTATCATACCCGATCATCACGTGGTGCTTCAAAACAACGAACTTTCGCAACGGTGCACAGTTAGGGGGAACACTTTCTTCAAATTTTAATGAGAGATCATCTTATTTAAGCTACCGTCGTTCTAAGCAAATAAGATGTAAAACATGATAAACATCACATGCAATCAAAAAGTGACATGATATGGCCAATATCATTTTGCTCCTTTTGATCTCCATCTTCGGGGCTCCATGATCATCATCGTCACCAGCATGACACCATGATCTCCATCATCATGATCTCCATCATCGTGTCTCCATGAAGTTGTCTCGCCAACTATTACTTCTACTACTATGGCTAACGGTTTAGCAATAAAGTAAAGTAGTTACATGGCATTGTTCAATGACACGCAGGTCATACAATAAATTAAGACAACTCCTATGGCTCCTGTCGGTTGTCATACTCATCGACATGCAAGTCGTGATTCCTATTACAAGAACATGATCAATCTCATACATCACATATCATTCATCACATTCTTTTTGGCCATCTCACATCACATAGCATTCCCTGCAAAAACAAGTTAGACGTCCTCTAATTGTTGTTTGCATGTTTTACGTGGCTGCTATGGGTTTCTAGCAAGAATGTTTCTTACCTACGCAAAACCACAACGTGATATGTCAATTGCTATTTACCCTTCATAAGGACCCTTTTCATCGAATCCGATCCGACTGAAGTGGGAGAGACTGGCACCCGCTAGCCACCTTATGCAACAAGTGCATGTCAGTCGGTGGAACCTGTCTCACGTAAGAGTACGTGTAAGGTCGGTCCGGGCCGCTTCATCCCACGATGCCGCCGAATCAAGATAAGACTAGTAACGGTAAGCATATTGAACAAAATCAACGCCCACAACAACTTGTGTTCTACTCGTGCACAGAATCTACGCATAGACCTAGCTCATGATGCCACTATTGGGGAACGTAGTAGAAATTCAAAATTTTCCTATGAGTCACCAAGATCTATCTATGGAGAGACTAGCAACGAGAGAGAGGAGAGTGCATCTACATACCCTTGTAAGCGGAAGCGTTCAAGAGAACGGGGTTGAAGGAGTCGTACTCGTCGTGATCCAAATCACCAGAGATCCTAGTGCCGAACAGACGACACCTCCGCGTTCAACACACGTGCAGCCCGGCGACGTCTCCCATGCCTTGATCCAGCAAGGAGAGAGGGAGAGGTTCGGGAAGACTCCGTCCAGCAATAGCACAATGGCGTGGTGGTGGAGGAGGAGCGTGGCAATCCTGCAGGGCTTTGCCAGGCACCACCAGAGATGAGGAGAAAGAGAGGTAGGGCTGCGCCAGGGTGAGGTGGAAACTCTTGTGTATGGCAGCCCCAAAACAACAAGTATATATAGGGGGAGAGGGAGGGGGCTACGCCCCCTCTAGGGTTCCCACCCCAAGGGGTGCGGCAGCCCAAAAACCCATCTAGGGTGGCGGCCAAGGGGGGGAAGAGGGGGAAACTTGCCCCCCAAGCAAGGTGGGGCGCCCCCTCCCCAAACCATAGGCACCTTGGGCCCTTGTGGGGGGGCGCACCAGCCCACCTGGGGCTGGTCCCCTCCCACACTTGGCCCACACAGCCCTCTGGGGCCGGTGGCCCCACTTGGTGGACCCCCGGGACCCTCCCGGTGGTCCCGATACATTACCGATAACACCCGAAACTTTTCCGATGACCAAGGACTTCCCATATATAAATCTTTCCATCCGGACCATTCCGGAACTCCTCGTGACGTCCGGGATCTCACCCGGGACTCCGAACAACATTAGGTAACCACGTATATCTATTCCCTATAACCCTAGTGTCATTGAACCTTAAGTGTGTAGACCCTACGGGTTCGGGAACCATGCAGACATGACCGAGACATTCTCCGGTCAATAACCAATAGCGGGATCTGGATACCCATGTTGGCTCCCACATGTTCCATGATGATCTCATCGGATGAACCATGATGTCGAGGACTCAATCAATCCCGTATACAATTCCCTTTGTCTAGCGGTATTGTACTTGCCCAAGATTCGATCGTCGGTATCCCGATACCTTGTTCAATCTCGTTACCGGCAAGTCTCTTTACTTGTTCCGTAACACATCATCCCATGATCGACCCCTTGGTCACATTGTGCACATTATGATGATGTCATACCGAGTGGGCCTAGAGATACCTCTCCGTTACACGGAGTGACAAATCCCAGTCTCGATTCATGCCAACCCAACAGACACTTTTGGAGATACCCGTAGTGCACCTTTATAGCCACCCAGTTATGTTGTGATGTTTGGTACACCCAAAGCATTCCTACGGTATCCAAGAGTTGCACAATCTCATGGTCTAAGGTAATGATACTTGACATTAGAAAAGCTCTAGCATATGAACTACACGATCTTTGTGCTAGGCTTAGGATTGGGTCTTGTCCATCACATCATTCTCCTAATGATGTGATCCCGTTATCAACGACATCCAATGTCCATGGTCAGGAAACCGTAACCATCTATTGATCAACGAGCTAGTCAACTAGAGGCTTACTAGGGACATGGTGTTGTCTATGTACCCACACATGTATCTGAGTTTCCTATCAATACAATTATAGCATGGATAATAAACGATTATCATGAACAAGGAAATATAAATATAATAACTAATTTATTATTGCGTCTAGGGCATATTTCCAACAGGGGATCCCTCACCGGTGGCCATCTTCATCATCCCGGCGCTCTCCATGACGAGGAGGCAGTAGTTCACCCTCGGGGCTGAGGGTATGTACCAGTGGCTATGCGTTTTATCTCTCTCTCTCTCTCGTGTTCGTGATGTGATACGATCTTGATGTATTGCGAACTTTGCTATTATAGTTGGATCTTATGATGTTTCTCCCCCTCTACTCTCTTGTAATGGATTGAGTTTTCCCTTTGAAGTTATCTTATTGGATTGAGTCTTTAAGGATTTGAGAACACTTGATGTATTTCTTGCCGTGCTTATCTGTGGTGACAATGGGATATTCACGTGATTCACTTGATGTATGTTGTGATCAACTTGCGGGTTCAGTGACCTTGTGAACTTATGCATAGGGGTTGGCACACGTTTTCGTCTTGGCTCTCCGGTAGAAACTTTGGGGCACTCTTTGAAGTACTTTGTGTTGGTTGAATAGATGAATCTGAGATTGTGTGATGCATATCGTATAATCATGCCCTCGGATACTTGAGGTGACAATGGAGTATCTAGGTGACATTAGGGTTTTGATTTATTTGTGTCTTAAGGTGTTATTCTAGTATGAACTCTATGATAGATCGAACGGAAAGAATAGCTTCATGTTATTTTACTACGGACTCTTGAATAGATAGATCAAAAAGGATAACTTTGAGGTGGTTTTGTACCCTACCATAATCTCTTCATTTGTTCTCCGCTATTAGTGGCTTTGGACTGACTCTTTGTTGCATATTGAGGGATTGTTATATGATCTATCTACGTTATTATTGTTGAGAGAACTTGCACTAATGAAAGTATGAACCTTAGGCCTTATTTCCTACCATTCCAATACCGTTTACGCTCACTTTTATTACTTGTTACCTTCCTGTTTTTATAATTTCAGATTACAAATACCTGTATTTACTATCCATATTGCACTTGTATCACCATCTCTTCGCCGAACTAGTGCACCTATACAATTTACCATTGTATTGGGTGTGTTGGGGACACAATAGACTCTTTGTTATTTGGTTGCAGGGTTGTTTGAGAGAGATAATCTTCATCCTACGCCTCCCACAGGTTGATAAACCTTAGGTCATCCACTTGAGGGAAATTTGCTACTGTCCTACAAACCCCTGCACTTGGAGGCCCAACAACGTCTACAAGAAGAAGGTTGTGTAGTAGACATCATGAAACAATTCCACATTTCCTTAAGTGCGTACCAAACTCGTCTCAAATATTCTCCCCCACAATCTGATTGTAAGAAACTTATTTTTCTGTCACGTTGATTCTCTACCTCATCTGAAATTCCTTGAACTTTTCAAAGGTATCAGACTTGTGTTTCATTAAGTAGACATACCCATATCTACTTAAGTCATCAGTGAGGGTGAGAACATAACGATAGCCACCGCGAGCCTCAATGCTCATTGGACCGCACATATCAGTATGTATGATTTCCAATAAGTTGGTTGCTCGCTCCATTGTTTCAGAGAACAGAGTCTTGGTCATTTTGCCCATGAGGCATGGTTCACACATGTCAAATGATTCATAATCAAGAGACTCCAAAAGTCCATCTGCATGGAGCTTCTTCATGCGTTTGACACCAATGTGACCAAGGCGGCAGTGCCACAAGTATGTGGGATTATCATTATCAACCTTACATCTTTTGGTATTCACACTATGAATGTGCGTAACATCACGTTCAAGATTCATTAAGAATAAACCATTGACCAGCGGGGCATGACCATAAAACATGTTTCTCATATAAATAGAACAACCATTATTCTTGGATTTAAATGAGTAGCCATCTCGCATTAAACGAGATCCAGATACAATGTTCATGCTCAAAGCTGGCACTAAATAACAATTATTGAGGTTTAAAACTAACCCCGTAGGTAAATGTAGAGGTAGCGTGCCGACAGCGACCACATCGACCTTGGAACCATTCCCGACGCGCATCGTCATATCGTCCTTCGCCAGTCTCCGCTCATTCTGCAGCTTTTGTTTTGAGTTACAAATATGAGCAACCGCACTGGTATCAAATACCCAGGAGCTACTACGAGTACTGGTAAGGTACACATCAATAACATGTATATCACATATACCTTTGGTGTTGCCGGCCTTCTTGTCCGCCAAGTACTTGGGGCAGTTCCGCTTCCAGTGACCGTTTCCCTTGCAATAAAATCACTCAGTCTTAGGTTGGGGTCCGTGCTTTGGCTTCTTGCCAGCAACTGGCTTACCGAGTGTGGCAACTCCCTTGCCATCCTTCTTGAAGTTCTTCTTACCCTTGCCTTTCTTGGAACTAGTGGTTTTATTGACCATCAACACTTGATGTTCCTTTTTGATCACCATCTCCGCTGATTTCAGCATTGAAAATACCTCAGGAATGGTTTTCACCATCCCCTGCATATTGTAATTCATCACAAAGCTCTTGTAGCTAGGTGGGAGCGACTGAAGGATTCACTCAATTAACACGTCATCCGGGAGATTAACTCCCAGCTGAGACAAGCGGTTGTGCAACCCAGACATTTTGAGTATGTGCTCGCTGACAGAACTATTCTCCTCCATCTTACAACTGTAGAACTTGTCGGAGACTTCATATCTCTCGACTTGGGCATGAGCTTGGAAAACCATTTTCAGCTCTTGGAACATCTCATATGCTCCGTGCTGCTCAAAACGCTTTTGGAGCCCCGGTTCTAAGCTTTAAAGCATGTCGCACTGAACGAGGGAGTAATCATCACTACGCGAGTGCCAGGCGTTCATAACGTCTTGAGTTGCTGGGGAAATGGGTGCTTCACCTAGCGGTGCTTCTAGGACATATGCTTTCTTGGCAACTATGAGGATGATCCTTAAGTTCGGGACCCAGTCCGTATAGTTGCTACCATCGTCTTTCAGCTTGGTTTTCTCTAGGAACGTGTTGAAGTTGAGGGCAGCATTAGCGTGGGCCATTTGATCTACAAGACATATTGCAAAGATTTTAGACTAAGTTCATGATAATTAAGTTCATCTAATCAAATTATCTAATGAACTCCCACTCAGATAGACATCCCTCTAGTCATCTAAGTGATAAATGATCCGAGTCAACTAGGCCGTGTCCGATCATCACGTGAGACGGACTAGTCATCATCGGTGAACATCTTCATGTTGATCGTATCTGCTATATGACTCATGTTCGACCATTCGGTCTCTTGTGTTCCGAGGCCATGTCTGTACATGCTAGGCTCGTAAGTCAACCTAAGTGTTTTGCATGTGTAAATCTGGCTTACACCCATTGTATGCGAAAGTTAGAATCTATCACGCCCGATCATCACGTGGTGCTTCGAAACAACAAACTTTCGCAACGGTGCATAGTTAGGGGGAATAATTTCTTGAAATTTTATGAGGGATCATCTTATTTATGCTACCGTCGTTCTAAGCAAATAAGATGAAAAAACATGATAAACGTCACATGCAATCAAATAGTGACATGATATGGCCAATATAAGTTTGCTCCTTTTGATCTCCATCTTCGGGGCACGGCATGATCACCTTCATCACCAGCATGACACCATGATCTCCATCATCGTGTCTTCATGAAGTTGTCTCGCCAACTATTACTTGTACTACTACGGCTAAGGTTAGCAATAAAGTAAAGTAATTACATGGCGTTATTCAATGACACGCAGGTCATACAATACATTAAGACAACTCCTATGGCTCCTGCTAGTTGTCATACTCATCGACATGCAAGTCGTGATTCCTATTACGAGAACATGATATCTCATACATCACATATCATTCATCACATTCTTTGGCCATATCACATCACATAGCATACCCTGCAAAAACAAGTTAGACATCCTGTGATTGTTGTTGCATGTTTTACGTGGCTGCTACGGGTTTCTAGCAAGAACGTTTCTTACCTACGCAAAAGCCACAATGGTGATATGCCAATTGATATTTACCCTTCATAAGGACCCTTTTCATCGAATCCGATCCGACTAAAATGGGAGAGATAGACACCCGCTAGCCACCTTTATGCAACAAGTGCATGTCAGTCGGTGGAACCTGTATCACGTAAATGTACGTTTAAGGTCGTTTTGGGCCGCTTCATCCCACAATACCGCCGAAACAAGATAGGACTAGTAACGGTAAGCAAATTGAACAAACCAACACCCACAACTACTTGTGTTCTACTCGTGCATAGAATCTACACATAGACCTAGCTCATGATGCCACTGATGAGGAACGTAGCAATAATTCAAAATTTTCTACGCATCACCAAGATCAATCTAGGAGATTCTAGCAACAAGAGAGAGAGAGAGGATGAGTATCTTTATACCTTTGAAGATCGCTAAGCAAAAGCGTTACTAGGACGCGGATGAGGGAGTCGTACTCACGGCGATTCAAATCACGGAAGATCCGATCTAACGCCTAAGGGACGGCGCCTCCGCGTTCAACACATGTACAACCCGGGGATGTTTCCTCCTTCTTGATCCAGCAAGGCAAGAGGAGAAGTTGAGGGAGAGCTCCGGCAGCACGACTGCGTGGTGGTGGAGCTTGCAATTCTCCGGCAGGGCTTCGCCAAGCACTACTATGGAGGAGGAGGTGTTGGGAAGGGAGAGGGCTGTGCCAAGGGAAGGGTTTGGCAGCCCTCCCACCTCCCCTCTATTTATAGGGGCAAGGGAGAGGGGGCCGGCCCCCTCCAGATGGATCTAGAGGGGGCACTACAAAAAAATAGACTTCCGTGATGATACATGTTTGTCACAGTAGGTCACGTTTTTTGTCATGCATGTACATCCATGACAAATTTATGACAAAATCAAGATAGTCATACCTGTGCTGTCGTAGAAGTGTTCCATGACATTACCAAAATTATCATCACGGAAGTGTCCACTTCCATGACGATAAATCACGCATCAGAGAACTGCTTTCGTCAAGGGTGACCGACACATGGCATCCACCGTAACGGAACGCCGTTAAGCTATTGAGTCGGGTTTTGGATCCGATAACCCATTAACAGCCCCGACCAATGGGGATTTTCCACGTGTAAAATCATCATTGGCTGGAGGAAACACGTGTCGGGTCACCGTTGGGGGAGATGTCATCCGCTCATTGGACCGAAGGCGCCTATGATACGGCGACACGTGGCAAGGCCCAACAAAGGCCCATTCTTGTGAAAAGGCCGGCCCGTTTGACTTGGTCAAAAGGTGGCGGGCCGGCCCACGGAAAGCCTGTTGACGGCCTGTTCGCATATAGCCCATTTACAACCCGCTAACCCAGGGCCCATTACACCCGATCCGAATTAGGCCCA
Organism: Triticum aestivum; assembly: GCF_018294505.1. NCBI lineage: Eukaryota > Viridiplantae > Streptophyta > Magnoliopsida > Poales > Poaceae > Triticum > Triticum aestivum. Next base: position 73,378,895 of record NC_057795.1, read on the forward strand.
GTAGCGTCATCTATGCCGTCCAATATGATTCAGCCCGTTTTAACTTCCGACCCGTGTGTGGCCCATGACTTCTTTCGGCCCATATGAGGACCTTTGTAACTCTTGGCCCATTAACGGCCCGTGGTGAAACTGGCCCGTAATGAACAGTGTATCACTTTATACCCATTAACGGCCCGTTATTCCATTGGGCCGTTTCCAGCCCAAGTTATCTTTCGGCCTTCTCAGGGCCCATTGATTCTTGGGCTCATTTGCAGCATTCCGTTACATGCGGCCCGTTACTGTCATTTTCTGCTTGTGGGACTAATTCAGCCCGTCGTTACAGTCGGCCCGTTTGCAGATCGTTAATATGTTGGGCCATTTCCATGTCAAAAAAAACCCGTTGGGCTGTTTTCATAGAGTTATCAAATACGGCCTATTAACGGCCCGTTATGGTCCACAAATAGTACAGCCCATGATTGGCGAAATGATGATATGCCCCGTAGAAGGCCCATGGATAGTATGATCCATAGAAGGCCCATGGACCCTATGACTCGTAGAAGGCCCATTGATCCCTAAGGCCCATATAGAAGGCCGATGGATCCTACGGCCCGTATAGAAGGCCAATGGTCCTACGGCTGAACGAAGGCCCATGGATCATACGGCCTGTAGGAGGCCCATGGTTACAACATCCGTGTGTTGCCATGATTATTTTGGCCTAGTTACCAAAAATAGGCTATTGTGGCCACTAGAAAAACACAGAAAAAGAACTGCAGTGACTACAAGCAAACAACTAAACAAGACAATAAGGAAATAAATAAGCAAGCAATTAAGGCTAGCCTATTACCGCTATTACACATATTACATCCACTGGGCATCAAAGTTCGCCACTAGTGCAAATATAGGGAACAAAGCAGCATATTACATACACTTGTCCGTCAAAATTGGCCACCAGTGCAAATAAACGCGGCAGCAACAAGAGCATAACTGAAACAACTTCAAAAGAGCTCAAGAAACGTTATCCTGGGTATCCACCATGCTGGCAATAAGCTTAGCAAGCTGATTAGCTTTGTCCTGTTTGGCGCTAAAATCCTCCAACACTTGCTGTTGCACTAGAAAGTATGCATCTGAATGCTCCAGGGACTTCCGCAGTCCTTCTGCTTCTTGTCGCAGCACAGCTAATCGATGTCTTTCAGCTTGTAGTTGAGACTCAAGAAACCGAACTGATTCAGATAGTGAGTTTGAATAGCTTGTGCAAGCGGTAGTGGCTAGTAACTCGAACATTAAACCAAGACAGGACTTTGGGGTTGTCTCGCTATCTTCAAGATAGTCTTCCTTAGCTGTTTTATCAGCTTTGTTGGAGACCAACAAGGATGTGTCACTATCCTCAACCTTATCTGCATTACTTCCTTTACCATTGCTTAATAAGGCACTCTTCCCCAATATTCTATCAGCATTCTAAAAGAAGAAACAAGCAGACACACAACAAGTTTAGCATGTACTAGTATATGAAACTCATTTCGGTGAACCAGTTCATTAGTAAGGTGGACAGGATTAAACTACCAAGTCTTCTATTGCCAAATACTAGTACATAATAAAAGCATCAAACAAACATATATCTATGTCCTATGGTCACCGCATTGTCTTGCCAAATCAAAATAGAGACACGGTTCAAATCATATCAGTTCAAGACAAAGCAGCAGTGAAAGAATACAAAGCGTGGGAAACTACACGGCACAACAAGATTTCATATGGGTACCATGGGTCTACATGTACAACAACACTATTTGCTCTGTTGTGATGCTAGTAATGTGCATGATATGAAAGTCAACTGTATACACAATTGAAATTTAAATCAAAAGAGCTATTGATAAGAGCAAACCTGTTAAAGAAACATGCGTGAACATACCTACCATGCCATTGGAGTTTCGATTGGATCCTTCAATTTAAAAATAAGTTTGTATGAGTAAATACAATGATACAAGAGCAAAGCAATCATAGTTAAAAAGGCGCGCATAAGCGAGCGCTTAAGCGCGCCTAGGCTCTAGGCGTTGGCAAAACGCATTGCGCATAACTATGCTTAATCTGTGCATAACTGCGCATAAGCATGCGCTTTGGTCAGTAAAGTGCAAGGCGGTGGCAAAACGCACAATTAACGCCTAGCGCTTTTTTGAACTATGATAGCAATGGAATCTTAAATTAGAACAGTTGTTCTTCAGGTTTAGGCACTTGTTCTACATGAACTGAGTACAGTAAGACGCAAGAATATAATACTTAAAAGTAGAAAATGAGCTCATAGACCTTACCACATTCTTGGTTCGGGACCAGTACAGAATAAGGCGTTCCCAGTCATCATCCAGTAAATGTGTCTCAGGAGAACGTAAGGGAATTTGATGAGTTTCTTTGCCGGTGAAGTACGTTTTCTTCAGGTAATTCCGATACTACCACCAAGCATTCTTGAAGATAGCAGAGGTATTAGCACAGGTTACCTCATCCTGAGTTTCCAAATCAGTCCTTCTCTATAGAGAAAAATGGGAAAAATTGTTGTATTATAACCATCATGGAGGTAGGATGTATGGGACGAAGCAAAGTAATTGCCATGAATAACATTACTTACACATAACTCCTGGACAAACACCTACAACTGGCATTTTCCTTCATCTTCAGTATAATATTTCCAAGATGGGAAGATACGCACATACGATTTAACAACATCAAATGCGATAGATGCTAAACTACAACTGGCTCGTTGTGCTTCCTCCACGGGAATAGGTGTACTAACTGGTGGAGCTGGGGTTCGCTGTGATAGTACTGGCCCTTTGGGCACTGGAGCTACCTTACTAACTGCTCTTGTTTGGGAGCTCTGTGGTGGAGATAGTGCTGTGTCAACAAGAACTGGGTTACTATTAGCTGGGGTTAGATTGGGTGAAGCTGGTTCTCTGTCGATCGCAGTAGGGGTACAATCTACGAGAGTTTGGGTTATGTGTGGTAGGGCTGGTTCTTGTGCATGTACAACCGGGGTGCTATCTGCACCAATAGGTAGCACTGTTTTATATGAAGACCGTGTTTTTATTTCGCTAGATACTTGCATCACCCGCTCCAATTCAAATTGCTGATAAACAGGAAACATAGTTGAATGTACAGACATTGTATGAGAGATAGATGCAATAGATAGTGTGGAAAAAAGAGGGCATGAAATAGTTGACATGTATATTGTTTAACTAAAATGGATAGCATGACATAATTTAACATATATGATGTCTATCTAAACTGGATAGCATAGCATAACATAATTCAAAGATATGATGAATAACAAAACAGGATCGCATGACATAATTCACCAATATGTTATCTAAGTAATCAGGATCGCATCATTTAATTCACATATGTGATTTATATGCTAAACAGAGGGCATTCGATATGATGTCTGAACTAAGAACATGGTGTTGAATATTGTGTATATGATGTCTAAACTATGCAATGCAAGACACCGTATGCATGATATGAGCAGTATAATCGTGCCAAGTTAGAGAATACACCTCAGTAGGGGAATAGGACTGGTCATCTGTCTCTGAATCCATCTCTGAGGAGCTATCGGGACCCAACAAGAGATCTGCTTTGATAGGTAGCACTGTCTGCTCTGAAGGCCTTGTTTTCACTCCAGATTTTTCCATCTCCCACCCAAATGGCTGATTCACAGGAAGAGTAGTTTAATGTACAAACATTGTCGACAAATGGAAATGTAATGAAGAAAAGGATGGGAAAGATATCATTCAAATATATGATGCCTGGTTAAACAGGATGGCATTGCACATTTCACATATATTATGGCTGGCTAAAAGACATGAGACTGCATAATTCCCATATATGATATAGAAACTAAACAGGTGGCATTACAAAACATGTCTAAACTAAGCAGATGACATATATGATGTCAAAAGTAGGCATTGCAAGGCAACATATGCATGATATGACTAACATCATCATGCCAAGGTAGAGCAAACACCTTGGGGGTAAATAGGAGTGGTCAGCGGCGTCTGAATTCGCCTCAGAACAGATATCTTCCTCTGGATTACAATCTGGAGAGGGGTGGGGAGGGTTTGCCATTGAACCCACCATGGAGCAATGTCTGCATGACATTGTATTGCCGCGCAAAACTCTTCTCTTTTTCTCTACATGTTCAGCATGACTGTGTACAATATCTGACATGCATACAAAAAAATATGGTGAGATTATGTAAGGGGAGCATGCAGAAATTTAGAGTGATGGTAACAACCAGTGGATGGATCCAAAAATAATGATAGCAGGCTGATGATTGCTTTAAATTAATAAAAAGACAGATGATGATTGCTTTACTATTTGTTTCCCACCCAAGATGAACAACATAGGCATACCCTAGGTGAACCAGATATTAGACAGACATACTATTCATTGCTGCCTCGATATGTGCCCCACAACTAATTTAGAACTCAAGTTTGAACATGAATTTGGACCTGAGTTGGGAGTCCAAGAGCTGAACAGGACGATAAAGTAGCAGGTAAGTTTAAGCAATGCATAACATAAGCAGAAACAAAAGAGTGTGACCTCTCTTGTGGACCCGTGTACTCCTCAGGTTCATCTGCTGAGTCGATGATGGTGATGCCGTTGGGGTGCGTGCCGCTGGCAGGGAAGGAGATCTGAGGCGGCGAAAGACGGTCAGGAGTCGTGATGTCTGGTTTGGTGGATGCTTTTGTCGATGGAGCAGCTCAGGTGAGGTGGACGACATCACGGCAGGAGCAGGACAAACCACACAAAGTTCCCTTCAACACGTACCTGTAACTGAAGTAATTCTGTAAGGGCTGATTTGGCTTGCATGATTCTTAAAATGCAGGGATAGGAAAAACAATGGAATAGGATAGGAAAATGCACATGGTAAACAGAGCATTTGCAAAAACAGGATTTCTATCAACTTGGGTGTTTGGTTTACAGGAATTGGAAGAGCAGAGGAATGCAAAGAAACATGGCCAAAATAAAGAGAAACCGTATGAAAGCGTGTACAGTTAGAATGTTATTCTGGCACTAATGCACTTGGTCTTGTTTTCATGCATAGGATTTTGAAAAGTAGGTCCAGGTGAATGTTTTGCTTCATTCCTTTCAACAAAATGCATGAATAATTGAATAGTAGAGTGCCATTGGAAAATTCCCTATTGCTATGTTTTTCCGTTGAACCAAAATAGCCCTAATGGATCGACGTGAATGTATAGTAATAAGTGACACAACAAGTGTACAACCTCTTTTCCGTAGCCGTGTCGACCTCAGCATCATTGGGTTGGTCGCTGAAGCAGTTGAGGCAGAGGTGGCTGTCGGAGGTGTGGAGGAAGATCTAAGGAATCTGTAGACGGCGTCCAGGTCACTGCTCTGTTGTGATGGATCGTTCTGTCGTTGGAGCAGCTCCGGTGAGCCGTAAGACGTCAAGGCTGAAGCAGCAAAAGACAGACATCGTCAATCTCAAGTGGGATTCTAATAGCATCTCCAATAGATGATGAAAAATAGATGTAAAATTAACATCACCAAAGACCACCTGACTACAACAGATGAGGTAAAAACTGTTGACTCTGAACTTAACTGTCGAAACTGAAATTAACTGTGGAATCTAAATGCTACTATCGAAACTGAATGCAATGGTAGCAGAGAGACACTTGACATCTAGTATAGGGAGGGCCTACAGTTCATCTTCAACCTGCACACCCCTGAGCCGCCTGCCACCACCGGCCGAACCGTCGGCCCCAGCGCCACCTCGCCGCCCCGAAACAACTCGCCACCGCCACCCCGGCCAGCCCTCTAGGCCCCCCCACCATGAACCCTAAGATAGATAGTGGGGTACCTCTCCGGCGAGCCCCCGTCCCCGCTGCGGGTGGTTCTTCCTTAACTCCGACGAGCCCCCCCCCCCCCCAACCCCTGAAAACCGACTGACCCAAAAGTCGATTCAGTCGATCGAAGTGTGGCTTAATCGGAGCAGAGCAGCAGCACGAGCGAGGGGGAGAGCAGCAGCAGCAGCAGCTGGGCGAGCAAGTGATCGAGCGAGAGCCGGAGCAGCAGCAGCAGCGCGAGCAAGCGAGCAAGAGCCGGAGCAGCAGCAGCAGATCCGGCTGGTATGGATGCTGCCACCGAAGGGGCCTCGCACTGGGGGAGAGCCGCCGTGGAGATGTCGTCCGCAGCGCCGGCTTCAAGGTAGTCGCTCCATGGCGGTGCGGGATGGAGCATCGTCGGCGCCGGGAGGTCGAGTTAAGGAGAAGGTGCAAGGCGATGAGTGTACAACCTCTTTGGTGGCGCCGAGTAGGCCTCGGCTTCGTCCGAGGATTCGGTGAGGATGCTGTGGTTCCGGTGGAGCAGGTTAAGGCGGCGCTGTGGGGATGGAGCAGCCGCGATAGACGAGGCGATCGTTGGAGCAGCTCCTTGGAGGTGGAGGAAGGGCCGGCTGAACCGGCGGGACAGCGAGATGGACGACGGATCCTCATCCGGGGAGGTGGATGAGGGATGTCGAGCTATCGCGGTGGACGACATCGTTGGGGAAGAGGCTCTGGCTAAGCAGTGGTGACGTGGCGGACGGAGGAGGGTGGGGTTTTGCGGCTGGAGTGGAGAGGTTATGGCGGCCTGGGATTTCGAATGGCGAAAAGGGGGCGATGGGAGGGGGTGAAGCATGACATAGGGACACGCTTGTCCAAAATGTAGGGAGTGTTACAAAAGTATCCCCCGTCGATTTGAACTAGCGGCCCTTTCGGCTCAGGGTTAGAAGGGGGATTTCGCCTGTCGGGATTTAGCAGCTGGAGGGAGTTTTCGCGCGCGTTGTAATTTTGGGATAGCAAGGCGTGGGTTGTGAAGGCGCCAGTTTTGGGAGCACGATATCTGAATTTTCGGGATATAACAAGACACGGGTTGAATTTTAGGGACAAGCCTAACGTGTAGTAATATTGTACTTGTACGTACCAAATCAATTCGCACTTCCCTCAACCAAAAAGAAAACAAAAAAATAAAACTATTCACACCACACAAAGAGAGAGTCTTGCCCCATTTTACTATACAAATGCTATTCAAAGCTACTCCCTCCTTCCATCTATATAGGGCCTAATGCGTTTTTCGATGCTAACTTTGACCAAATATTAGAGCAATGATATATGACATGCAACTTACACAAAGCACACCATTAACTTCGTCTGTGAAAGGTTCTTTCAATGATATAATTTTCACATTGTGCATGTCATGTACTATTAATCTTGTCAATAGTCAATGGCGGTCTTAAAAATCTCATTATGCCCTATATAGATGGAAGGAGGGAGTATGAATCCAGGTTATGTCCGATTACTTTTTTTCGCTTTGCTGTATAATGCATGTAACCTACTCATACCAACATTTTAGTGCATTCCAAATGTCTATACTACCGCTGCAATTCAAACTAAATTTGAATTCATTTCTCTATTTCAATAAGAATCTACAATCATGATTGTTGCCAACTTCAACCATCATTCGTGTATTACCTTAATAACACACCACACGATTACTATAGAGATAGATATGAACTATGTGTACTACATGAAATCGAATTCTATTTTTTGAATACACTTGATGTTGATTCCAAATAATAGTACATTTGATGTACTAACTATATATTCATAATCTAAACCATGTTCCATACGTACACCGTGTTTATCACACAAAGTATAGTGCCCCACCCCCTACATTATGACAAGTATTTAGACCTGAGTTGCAAAAGCCACACATTAGCCCAAATTATAATCAATGTTGTACATTATGATATCTTCTTCAAGTATCCATATCCACCTTCTTATAATGAATTATGATCTTTGTTTGTCTTTTACACCTTCACGGTCCTCTTCTATTTGTAGCTAGCTAACGCTAACTTTCTATCGTGCATGCACACGCCCGCCCCCCTCACTCACCCTTAGCGTCCCCTCCATCGCGCACGTTCATTATTTCTCTTTAGGTCATCCACCAGCGGTGTGTGTAGGCCCCCGGCTCCTTCTTTCTGGCACACACCGGTCAATATACCTCTCTAGCCAAGTGTGCCTACAACAAACACATATATACTTCCCCTCTTCTCTTATCACCATCCATGCCCCCATATGTCCAATACGATTCCACGCAGGTGCACACTCCCGCCCCTCTTTTCATTAGTCACGTGCTCGCACACTCCTCTCCCCTCGACATGGTAGGCCTCTCGCACCACCTCTTAGCCACACTCTCTCCCCCTGTCTGCCTCTCCGGACCTTATTTGCTTCTAACACATGCAGGCGTGTATATGAACTGATCTCCCTACATATAGCCAGGTCGACTATAATTCGTTTTCACCAAGCACCAATACACTTACCTCGCTAGTTATGTCTCTCCTTTTCTCGGACACACGACGGTTGATCTTCCTATGTAGTTACGCATGCTTACCACAACCATATCTTCTCCCCTCATCATCCTTGAATACCTCCCGACCCGTCTCTCACACGCACGTGCATAGACAGACAAACATCCCCCGCCCTCTCTTATTGATATTGCACTCATACCCTCCGTTTGTCTAGCAGGCCTCTCCCACCATTTGTGAGACGCCACTCCACCACCAACCCTCCAACGCTCTACCTTTGTCTTTTTTCCCAACCTTATTCCTCTGCTACACATATCCATGGATGTCGATCGATCTCCCTCAATGCATAGCTAGGTCTCTCTCCTTCCCCAGACATATACTAGTCGACCAGTCTTTACCCCCCCCCCCCCACACACAAACCGATAGTCGAACGTTGTAGGTAGGTATCCATGCCACGGAGAAGAACTGCACCTCTGCACTCTAAAATTCCAGTAGGCCAGCCGCCCTGTATCTTTGACGTGGGCAAACACAAATTCGATGGCACTCTTTATCGATCGCGCAGCCACACACTTTATCCCTGTTTTCAATTCTATCGATATCTCACGTCCATGACTCCGTTTCACACACATTGCATATGTTATGTTTTTTTGATAGAGATATCATCAACACATTGCCTCTGTTTCGCACAAACCATCTCTCTCACACCCACCCACGTACGTACCTGCACCTAAAGAAGAAGTGCACGCAGGACGCACGTACTCACGTCTCGTTCCCGGCCACACCCGCGCGGGTACACGGCGGAGTTTGTTTCTGTACGAAAAGGCAGCCCACGTGATAATTTGACGCGTGTAGCGGTTGTTTACTCAAAGAGGGTCGGGTACCACGCCTAGAATATAAAACGATTGCCATGGGGAAAATGGAAAAATGGGTTTGTCTCTCATGAGTCTCGTCACACAATCTCACACAAGGCCGCCGTGGCCTCTCTCTCTCAGCGTTGGTCAGTGATCCGGCCGCATCTCGTCCGCCGGCGGAAAGGGAGGATGTGCATAGCCTCTCCGTTCGACGGTGTTGAGGCAGCTCGTCCCGATCTGCGGTACCCGTCGTTCTCTCTGACCAAGCTCCAGCGCGGTAGGGCCTTCACCACTTGCTCGCTGCCGAAGTATGGGCAGATCTCGGCCGTCGGTGCCCTCCTAGTAACATCCCGACGACCCTCAGGTATAGCTTCCTCCGGCCTTGCTCCACTGCCCATCTTCCCACGTTGCTGCATGTGGATCTTCTTTAGTTGTTTGCTTAAATCGTATCTCGGCCGACGTACTTTCCATCTTGCAATCTCGTCCTCAAACCATTTTTGATAAACCACCATGTGTTATCTTTCCCTTTTTACATGGAACATGCTTCTTTTTTGTCGGCGTATGTGTCTTCAACTCGTGTTATTGGGCAGTAATTGTTTCCTTTCGACCTCCTTCTGCAAACAGGGCTATCCATTTTCACCTCGTTGCTATTGCGACCTTTTGGTGAACTGCACAAATCACTTTTCTGAAGAGTGTTTTGTGCAGTTCCGCCAAAATGTCACACAGGCAATGTTTTTACATTTCTATGGGACTGCGGAAAGGGAGATTGGTTTTGCTATCCTCGTCATCCAACTCCGTGCCTAATCTTCTCCAACAAGAAGTTAGTCCTAAAGAGAGATCGTAGAGGTGATCGGCTTCTATTTATGTGTGTTGTGTTTCATCATCTAGTTCCACTATTATTGTAATCACACTGACTGGATAACTTTGCAAACAGGGATGGTCCGCCCGATTTTAGTGGAGCTGCACAAAATGATCGAATTGTAGTGTAGGCCGGGGCGCCCCTTTTCCGAACCATTTTCCTTCAGCCCTTCACGCTTTCTTCTGCCATTGTTCGATCGTCTTCTCCATGGAGGGAACAGGATGGAAATGACCCCGTTATTCTTGCCCCGATCTGAAAGATGACGTGGTGGAGGAACTCATTGATCGGTGCGACATCATCACCTCGGCTAGCATGGCAGGTTTGTTCAAGCCCATTCTTGACTCAACTAATAACATCATTACAAGGAACCCAAGAGTCAAGGAACAGTTTGATCTCCCCTATCTTCTTCGCCGTGACCCTGATTACTGGCGCCGTCATGACGCAGGCCTCGCCCTGTGCAAGTTGATGCCGCTTGATAATGATACGTATGATGTTAAGATGCCATCGCTTGAGGGCAAGGCCTGGGCAGGCGCAAATGGAGATTGGGTTGTTTACATTGGGTCCAACTGCGAGTGGGAACTTGTGAATGTGTACACTCGTGACCGGGTTCCACTTCCAAAAATCTCAGCAGACTACACAGAGGTTGAGCACACCGGTATTGTACGCACGCTCAAATACAATCATGGTGACTGTCTTCTACGGAAGATAGCAATTTCTCAAGTTCCCACCCGCTCTTGGAATTACAACAACTATGAAGTTGTTGCTATCTTCGACAAGCTTGTTTTCGTCGTTGCTGGTTTGACTCGATGGACATTGCTCAAAAATCAGTTTCTGTACACGGATGAGTATTGTGATGCAATTGAATACGAGGGCCTCTTGTGTTTGCTGCCACCACTCGTGGCACTGTTTTTGCATGGAATCGTTATGATTTCGGTACGTTTGTCTTCCATCGTAATTATAATTGTTTCATCCACATGCATGCAGGTTAGCAAGTTTCCCTTTACTAATTAACCTTCTTCTTGTGTTTCCAAGGTCCTATGAAAAATCCACCACCTATACTTGAAAACATTTATAACCAAGGGGGAGATGACGATGGTGATGATCACGAGCATGAGGACGAGAAGCGCACATATGCTCGTTGGCGCCTGGCAACTAATTCTGATGAAACGTGCATTGCAATAGGTTATCGGATGAGGTCAATCATCAACAATAGTAGTACACTATTTGTACTAGCTTCACATGCTTCACGCATCGTGCGGGTGTTTTTACTGTAGCCATATTGTACTACGTAACCAGCACCTCAAATCCTCGATACTAGTAGTACTATATAGTACTAGTAACTAGTAGGAGTAGTAGGGTGGCATGGGCCAGAACAAGCATTCACGTCCAGGAGTACGGCACACGCCACCAGCACGACTTCCATCTGACACCATATTTCTTGGAGTCCGTGCTAGAGCAATCTCTTCAACCTCATCATTTCTCTAACTCAGCCATCGCGCGGCGGGCGAGGTGGGGGTTTGCCGATAGTCGGTTTCCTCAACTGCGGTCCCACTTGTAAGGCCAACTCCAACGCTCTATCAATATATGGATGTACTCTTCTTCCCAATACAAAAACTTGCATCCATTCTACTCCCTCCGTTCTACTATTTGTCAAAATATATATGTATCTAGACATGTTTTAGTATATAGGCACATCCTTTTTTGGACAAATAGAAGTCAAGTATTTTGGAACGGAGGGAGTACACAATAAAAAATTTAAGTTAGCACAACTAGTCTAATCCGAGAGCACAACCGAAGATTTGGTCGGGTTCTTCATCCTTTTGCCGACACGTGGGACATCTAGCATCCAGGTCATGTCATGAAAGAAAATAGAGTGGTAGCTGATAAGTTGAAGCCACGAGATGTGCATCTTGGGTTAAACTGTAAATAGAATCTTACTACTCTTGAGTAACTCCAAAAGTGGCCACCAAAGATCTTTCTTGGATTTGCTTTTCATCACCAGCACATCAAGGTGAAAGATGCGCAGGTTCAGTGGGCCCGCTTGCGTTTTCACTGACATGTGAGACCGCATGTGAGCAAACAGACGATGGGCTCCGCGCGTCCGCTAGCTGGCTGAGAAGAGAGATAGAGGAGTGCTGAGCACGGACTATAGGAAATTTGTTCTACGTAACCAGCACCTTGATATTCGCGTGTGGTTGTTTCTAGAATAAAAAAAGGAGCTACCTCTACTTATGTTACTCCCACTATGCCTAGCCTAAGGTTAGTAGGTGACCTTGCGCTAGCCTCTTCGCCTCTTCCGGAAGTCGATGGTTCTACAGTAGTGCTTCTGGCAATCTGACACCAAATGAACTGCTGCATGTCCACCGCTTGTAAGCAAAAGTTTCTCCTCGTGCTGCGAGCCACCACGCACGCGTTGGCGAGGGAGAAGGCGTAATCAAGCTTCTCGTCGTTCTGCGAGTTGATGGGACACATCAAAGTTATTTACTAGTAGTATGCACTCTCTCCAAAAAAGGGCTGACCATGTCATTGCTACCATCCTGTGCTCCGTCGTTGAGTACGTGCACTATTCACGTGCCATTCACGTGCCATCGAGGAGAAAAAATATTGTGTAGGTGCCATCGAAGTGCATGACTAACTTACGGAAAAGGGTTTCCCCCCGCTTCTCCCCCCCCCCCACGACTCACTTACGCACTGCTTATCTGATTATCTCCATTTTCTTGCATGACACGTGCACCTTGATGCTAGATGTCTCGCGTGTTGGGAAAAGGATGAACAAAGCTCACGTAAAAGAAAAGAGTTGAAGAGCATAGATTCCCGACGACCGAGGAGGAGCAAGGAACCTCGCGGTGGAGCATCTGCAAGGAACCTTGCGCGTTTTCCCCTGTTTTTTGCTGCATGCCCACCTATAAACAACTAAAAGAACATGAACTTTTCGCTAACCACTAGAAACGGTACACCAGGATGCTAAGTTGAAGATGTTTTATACTCCCTCCGTTCCCAAATATAAGTCTTTTTAGATATTTCAATAAGGGACTACATACGAAACAAAATGAGTGAATCTACACTCTAAAATATGTACACAAGCGAACACACTAACTCCATCCGATCCAACTCATGCACATACGCGCACAGCATGGAGCACACAACGCACGTACACAAGACGTGCATGCACACACGCTCGGCCACAGAATGCACGTGAATAACACATGCATGCGCACACACTCGGCTACATGGAGGCATGCGCCATCCGCGGCGATGTCCGGTTCGTCGTGCTACGGCGAAGCTCGCACGCAACGGTGCATACGCATCTCTTGCAGCACGTCTTTGCCGTTGTTGCTCAACTACTAGTCAGAGATGAAGACGACCGCAGCCTCGGCCTTAGAGCTAGCACCGATGGACAAACACGCACGCTGCACACACACGAGTACATACGGAGTTCCCACGACGTGGTGGTGGTGCGTCCCCAGTCGCCTCTACTCCTTCTGCGCATGTTGTCTATCAAGGCGGCTGCATGCTCATGATGATGTGGGTGAGATCTTCTAGGACTCAGATGATGACGAGGAAAATTATGAGATACAAGGTGACATACACCGTCAAGGTCCACGGTCAAGGGGGTGCTAGCAAGTGCTTTAAGCCTAGCCACAATGCATAGTAACATACACTAGTAACATACACATATCCCTAGACTATGTTACAACCTTCATAGTGGGTAGTAACATAAGTGTGGTAACATACAAAGCTTCATTTATTAGGTTCTAGACTCATATTGCACTGGGACATGTGAGTTACAGTAACTAGCTAAGTTACTGTAACTACCTCTCTCCTCATTAACTCATTGCCACATAAGCAAATTTGCTGAGTTGGACTCGATGTTACTACTTAAGATACTCCCACTGTGGCTAGTCAAATGTGCTTAGAGCAAGTACAATAGAGCTGAGTCAGCGTGCTATAAGGAATAAACAGTAGTATATTTCTGCTTAGTTGGAGGAAAGAGAAGAGGAGAGAGAAGGTAAGCAGGCTCTTTGTGAAGAGCCAGCTCTAGCACGTGCTCCTAGGCACTTTGTAGTACATGTTGACTATAAGATGGGTTGTAGGCTTATAGCCAGCAGCTGGCTATACTATTAATGCTCTTTAGATGAGGTGCTAAGTGAATTAAATGGCTTAGTAACTCAAGTGTTCAATGCATAGGTGCTTAGTTTATTGGTGCCACATCATATTTTATGCCTACGTGGCAGGCTTAGCAGCTATACATGGTGGAGCACTGGGAGAGGCCAAGGCTGGTCATAGTGGGGAGTAACTTGTACTATAACATATTACTATGTTACTTTAAACATCTCTATAAACCGGAAAGGAGGGAGTAGTAACATACACTAGTGTCATATGCAGAGTATGGGAGCACATGATATTTCCTCATCCGGACCGATCCCAAGTTGGCTTCTCACCTTCTTGGCCCAACAAAAACCCCTCCCCCCTCCTGCGCGCGCTTCCCCCTCGGCGCCAGCTGAGCCCGCCGCTCCACATTGATGGCAAGTCAGGGTGTAGGACCTTGAAGTATGTCTAGAGGGGGGTGATTAGACTACTTGACCAATTAAAAACTTAACCTTTTCCCAATTTTAGAGATTGGCAGATTTTAGCAATCTTTGGACAAGTCAAGCAAGCATGCAATGAGTATATGAGCAGCGGAAATTAAAGCATGCAACTTGCAAGAAAGTAAAGGGGAGGGTTTGGAGGATTCAAACGCAATTGGAGACACAGATGTTTTTGGCATGGTTCCGATAGGTAGTGCTATCGTACATCCACGTTGATGGAGACTTCAACCCACAAAGGGTAACGGTTGCACGAGTCCACGGAGGGCTCCACCCACGAAGGGTCCACGAAGAAGCAACCTTGTCTATCCCACCATGTCCGTCGCCCACAAAGGACTTGCCTCACTAGCGGTAGATCTTCACGAAGTAGGTGATCTCCTTGCCCTTACAAACTCCTTGGTTCAACTCCACAATCTTGTCGGAGGCTCCCAAGTGACACCTAGCCAATCTAGGAGACACCACTCTCCAAGAAGTAACAAATGGTGCGTTGATGATGAACTCCTTGCTCTTGTGCTTCAAATGATAGTCTCCCCAACACTCAACTCTCTCTCATGGGATTTGGAATTTTGGATCTGGTGGAAAGAAGATTTAAGTGGAAATCAAATTGGGGAAGGCTAGAGATCAAGATTCATATGGTAGGAATGAAAAATCTTGGCCTCAACACATGAGTAGGTGGTTCTCTCTCAGAAATGATAAGTTGGAAGTGTAGGTTTGTTCTGATGGCTCTCTCCACGAATGAAGAGGAGGTGGAGGGGTATATATAGCCTCCACACAAAATCTAACCATTACACACAATTTACCAAACTCGGTGGGACCGATTCAACAGACTCGGTCAGACCGATTTAGTAAACCTAGTGACCATTAGGGTTTTCGGTGGGACCGACATGCAACTTGGTAGGACCGATATGGTTAGGGTTAGGGCATAACATAATCTCGGTAAGACTGATTACACAAACTCGGTGAGACCGATTTTGGTAATAAGCTTACCAGAGAGTTGGTCAGGTAAACTCGGTGGGACCGATTTGCTCATTTCGGTGAGACCGAAATGTTAAGAAAGGGAAACAAGGAGTTTACATTGCAATCTCGGTGGGACTGGTCGCTCACTTCAGTTAGACCGAAATGTTACGAATGGAAACAGAGAGATTACAATCCCATCTCGGTGAGACCGAGATCCCTATCGGTGAGACCGATTTGCCTAGGGTTTGTGGCAGTGGCTATGACATTTGAACTCGGTGGCGCCAGATAGAAAAAATCGGTGTGACCGAGTTTGACTTTGGGTTTAGGTCATATGAGGATGTGAGAAAGTAGTTGAGGGTATTTGGAGCATATCACTAAGCACTTGAAGCAAGAGGCTCATTAAGCAACACCTCATCCCTCCTTGATAGTATTGGCTTTTCCTATAGACTCACTGTGATCTTGGATCACTAAAATGTAAAATGAAGAGTCTTGAGCTTTTGAGCTTGAGTTTGAGCCAATCTGTTACTTTGTCATCTAGATCATAGAATTTTTGTTCCATGATTCTTTCCAGGCCCTCCTGATTTTGAGTTAGGGTGGCCAACCCCTTCTCAATCCTCAGTGTTGATGCTATCAAGTAACCAAGCTGCTCCTGCTTGTTCTTCAAATAGTACTCAGATGCCTCCTCTTGAGTTGGCATCTTGGCAGCCTTCTCTCTCTTTGCTTTCTCCTTCTTCTCTTGAGCTTGTACTGATGATGGTTCATTCTCATTCATTACAACTTGATTGTCCTCAAAGTCTGGATAGATAGCAAAATGTTCCTTATCCAACAGATACTTTCCTGTGCCCATCTTTGAGTTAATCAACTCCTGAATCTGTGGGGCATATCCACAACTTCTCTTTTGGTCTGCTGCAGTCCTCTTGATAGTCTCAACCATAAGGCTCATGACCTTGAATTTCTGTGGCACATCAAATATATGTAGCAAGTTTATTGCATGCCCTCTGATCATGTTGTGGTCACCTGACTTGGGCAAAAGAGTGTGCCATAGGATCCAGTTGATCGTTGGCAGCCCTGACAGAAGAAAATGGACTGACCCAAACTTGAAAGTCTCAAGAGCTTTGTCTGGGATCTCCTTGTACATATGTGACATAGAATTGTGATACATCTTCTTCTTGGCATAGACATCCAAGTCATCTTCACTTTCCTTTGGGGCATTGATCAGTTTGGCCCATTCCTCAATGGTTAACTGGTACCTTGTACCTTCATACATCCAAACTTTCCTCCCATCTGGATAGAAGTGTGCTGTGGAGTAGAATTGCATAATGAGTTCATCATTCCAGTTGGTGAGCTTCTGCCCAACAAAATCTGCAACTCCACATGCAATGAAACTGTCTTGCACTCCAGGATAGTGTTCTTCATTCTCTTTCATGTAGGTCCAGTCGACCCACCTCATATCACACACACTATGGGCTTCTTGTCCAACAAGATTGTCTCATAGAAGTCCTGTTGTTCCTTTGTATGGAACCTGTAATCAACAGCAGTCCTTCTCCTAGTGGCAGCTTTTGGCAGATTGCTTGGGGTGCTCCTACTGCCATCATCTGAAGTGCTTGAGGGACTAGTGCCCTCACTCATGTGAATCTGCTCTTCTGTCTTGTTCTGACTATCACTTTGGTACGACATGCTGCAAATCACTGACTGCTGACCCTGTGAATAGTTATAGATGAGATAGAATGGATGAGCATCACAAAATGCAGAGATTTTTGCAAAATAATGATTCAAAAACTTAGTTTTAGTTTTCCACATAAAGCATTTTGGATCAACCGATTTTCAAACTCGGTGATACCGAAGCAGTTTTGGAACCTAAACTGGTGAACTCGGTAGGACCGAGTTACAGTTCGGTGGCACCGAGACTGTTAGGGTTTCACAAAGTTTTAAAATCGGTCACACCGATTAGCAATTCTCGGTTAGACCGAGATTTACTAGTGCAATGGCGTTAGCCAAATCGGTAGGACCGAGTTTTTCAACTCGGTGGGTCCGAGATGGTTTTGGCGGAAACCTAACCCTAAATTTTCAAATCGCATCTATTCTAAGGATTGTATTGACTGGATAGGAGTGTTTCAATCGTGGCAAGAATCATAATGAACATAATGTGCTAGGAATCAGACGAGGATAGCATCGTGGTCGAGTCCATACCCTAGCTTGGCGATGAACTCACTATGGCGGCAACGGCGGGGGTGAATTCCGTTGACGGCGACGGAGACCAGCGACAGGAGGCGGCTGGCGACGAGGAGACGATCCGGAGACCCTGGAGGCAGAGCGAGCTATGCGCGGGCGAAGGGGTTTGGAGAAATTTCCAATTTTTTGCCCGTGAGTATATATAGCCCGACCCTGTCAGTGTGACCGAGTGGAACAACTCGGTGGCACCGAGATGCATAACTGTATACAGTTACAGCAACTCGGTGTGACTGAAAAGTTCAAATCGGTTGCACCCAGATTGAAAACCTAGATCGACTTAGTGATCTCGATAGGACCGAAATGGAGGAATCGGTCAGACCGAGAATCACAAAGAAGTTTTGGAAGTTTAAGTCTATGACGAATCGGGGACTCCGAGTGCTCCTCACACAGAGTGGTTCGAATCTGACTTGATCAACTTTTGTGATGTAGCATGAATAGAGTTTGAGACGAGAAAAGTATAGATAGCTAGAGAAGGTTCTTAGGCATTCTTGTCCATCCACTTGGCAAAAAGAAAAAGAACCCAAACAATCAAAGCAACAAGTGGATGTCCTCGAATGAGAAAAATATGCAACCAACAAGCTCACACAATAGAATGGCAAATGAAATATGTGGCAAAGCATGCACAACCAATTCTAGCATCTATCAAACAATTGGGGATGACTAGGTCATCTATATATGAGTATATTGACTTAGGAGTCAAATGAGAACATTTGATCATAGGTCATACTCATCGTTTAAGCTCAAGTGGGGTTACCACTTTTACATAATGCATTGATGTGTTCACACCATTAGAGTTGCTTTGACACAATTCTTAGAGTTAAGCTCCCCCTAGATGTGAGATCCCCTTTTAGAGGGATGAACTAACCTTGGGTTTTGTCGATGATGACTTCATGTAGGTGTTGAAGATGTGGATGCTCAATGTTGATGTAGATCATTTGGAGCAATACTTTGGAGTGAGTTGCACTTTAAACATACCTACATGGGTTAGTCCCACAAGGAACAAACAAGAATATCCATAGACATAGAGTGATGCACACACAAGCTGATGTCCATGAAATCATTAGGTTACCTTGTCCCTTGCCTTACCAACATGAGGGTTTGTGACTCCTTGAACTAGTGCAAGATGTGGAAGTTGATTGCACTTCTCCTTGCCATAATGATATGAGTGAAGAATGTTGGCGGAGTCACCCTCAAGAACTCTCTAGTTCTTCTTCTTCGGGATCCACATCATCTTGATGGGAATCCTTGGAGTTGTAGTCGTACTTGATGAAGTAGAACTTGACGTAGTCTTGGGAACCCACTTGACCAAGGCCTTAGGTGCTTCTTCAAATGCATCAATCTTCTCTTGAAGCTTGTCCTTGCCTTTGTTCTTGTGGTCTTGTGGTAGAAGATCATCTTGTGTTTGTGTTCCCTTGAAGGAAGTAGGATCATACTTCTCTTGTTGAGGAACAAACTTCGTCTTGGGGTATCGATCTTCTTCCCACTCAACTCCATTGGCATTGAACTTTCGTTCAAAACCAACACCTTGATTCTTCCGGTGCCTTCCTTGCTTGCGTACAATTTCCTCGAATTGCTTACTCCCGGCAAGGCTCTTGTATACACCTTTCTCTATAATTCCCTTCAATAAGCTATTTTCTTGCTCAAGTGTAACTTGGCTAAGAGAATCATTAGTGGAATCAAGAGAACTACTAGAAGCAACAATATTGGATTTGGCATTATTATTGTTACTACTAGAGGAAGGTTCTTTCTTGTACTTGTTACTAGACTTGACTTGAGGCATGTAAGTAGATAAGAGTAAAAGCTTGGCAATGTAAGAAGAACTTTTCTTACGGAGATCATCATTGATTGCCTTTAAGAACTCCTGCTCTTGCTCAAGATTGAGCTTTTCAAAGCGTAACTTCTCATGAGCCTTAAAAGTTCTCGATGATCTTCGAAGATAGTTTCATTAGCTAACTTAAGAGTGTTTAGTTCTTTAGTTAGAAGCTCAATCTTCTCCTTATCATTGTCATTCGTTTTATCTTGATTAGCATGATTAATTGACGTTTCATCATAGTATTCATCACTAGAGTTGTCAATAAGTAAATCATCATCACCTAGCAAGTCATCTTCATCACTATTGAAATCAACATACTCAGGATGTGTTACCTTTGGACCTTTGGCCATGAAGCATCTTCCAATTCCTTCATTTGGTGAGTCAAATATGTCGTAGGAGTTGGTTGACACAAGTGCTAGACCAGCAAGACCTTCATCTTGAGTATATTCAGAGTCGGAGTGATAGCTTCTCTCGAAGTGATTGTCGGAGTCGGAGCCGGATACCCATTCACCAACATGAGCTTGATGTCTTCGTTTTGTGTAGCTCCTTGATGACTTGTCCTTCCTTTCCGAATCCTTGCTTCTCCACGAGGGTCTTCATTCATAACGATCATCTCTACTCCTCCTCTCTCTTGGTGGTGATTCTTCTCTTTTGCTTCTTCTTTTTGGAGAATCTTCTCTTCTTTTGTAGGGTGCCATACACTCATTGGAATAGTGTCCGGGTCTCCCACAATGGTAGCAATTTCGCTCTCGACTAGAAGATCTTTTGTCATTGTAGGACCTTGACTTAGAGCTTCTTTCTTTGCTTCTACTCTTGTAGAATTTGTTGAAGTTCTTCACCATTAAGCTCAATTCTTCATTGAAGGTTTGTTTCTCACTTGATGATGTGAGGGCTTCACATGAGGCTTTGTAAGCACCACTTGACTTGTTGTGAAGTTCCTCCTTATCCTTGAGTGACATCTCATGAGCAACAATTCTTCCAATGACTTCCGTTGGCTTGAGATCTTTCTAGTTTGGTATCATTTGGATCAATGTGCACACGGTATCATACTTTCCATCCAATGCTCTTAGGATCTTCTTGATGATGAATCTGTCGGTCATCTCTTCACTCTCTAAGCCGGCAATCTCATTTGTGATAAGAGCAAGCCTAGAGTACATTTCAGCGACACCTTCACCATCCTTCATTTTGAACTTGTCAAGCTTACTTTGGAGTACATCCAACTTGGATTCCTTGACGGAGTCAGTACCTTCATGCATATCAATCAAAGTATCCCAAATTTCCTTTGCATTCTCAAGACGGCTGATTTTGTTGAATTCTTCGGGGCACAATCCGTTGAAGAGGATATCACAAGCTTGAGCGTTGTATTGCATCATCTTCAATTCATCCGCATTAGCTTCACGGTTCGGCTCTCTCCCATCAAAGAATTCACCTTGCAAGCCAATACAAACAATAGCCCAAACGGCGGGGTTATGTCCGAGAAGATGCATTTTCATCTTATGCTTCCAACTAGCAAAATTAGTACCATCAAAGTAAGGACCTCTATGGTGATAATTTCCCTTGCTAGACGCCATACTCTCCTAGGTTGTGAAACCAAGGCTATGACCACCAAAAGCTATGGAAATCAAAGCAAATGGAAACCTGGCTCTGATACCACTTGTAGGACCTTGAAGTATGTCTAGAGGGGGGTGATTAGACTACTTGACCAATTAAAAACTTAACCTTTTCCCAATTTTAGAGTTTGGCAGATTTTAGCAATCTTTGGACAAGTCAAGCAATCATCACACAATTCAAGCAAGCATGCAAAGAGTATATGAGCAGCGGAAATTAAAGCATGCAACTTGCAAGAAAGTAAAGGGAAGGGTTTGGAGGATTCAAACACAATTGGAGACACGGATGTTTATGGCGTGGTTCCGATAGGTGGTGCTATCGTACATCCACGTTGATGGAGGCTTCAACCCACGAAGGGTAACGGTTGCGTGAGTCCACGGAGGGCTCCACCCATGAAGGGCCACGAAGAAGCAACCTTGTCTATTCCACCATGGCCGTCGCCCACGAAGGACTTGCCTCACTAACGGTAGATCTTCACGAAGTAGGCGATCTCCTTGCCCTTACAAACTCCTTGGTTCAACTCCACAATCTTGTCAGAGGCTCCCAAGTGACACCTAGCCAATCTAGGAGACACCACTCTCCAAGAAGTAACAAATGGTGCGTTGATGATGAACTCCTTGCTCTTGTGCTTCAAATGATAGTCTCCCCAACACTCAACTCTCTCTCATGGGATTTGGATCTGGTGGAAAGAAGATTTAAGTGGAAAGCAACTTGGGGAAGGCTAGAGATCAAGATTCATATGGTAGGAATGGAATATCTTGGCCTCAACACATGAGTAGGTGGTTCTATCTCAGAAATGATAAGTTGGAAGTGTAGGTTTGTTTTGATGGCTCTCTCCACAAATGAAGAGGAGGTGGAGGGGTATATATAGCCTCCACACAAAATCTAACCGTTACACACAATTTACCAAACTCGGTGGGACCGATTCAACAGACTCGGTCGGACCGATTTAGTAAACTTAGTGACCGTTAGGGTTTTCGGTGGGACCGACATGCAACTCGGTAGGACCGATATGGTTAGGTTTAGGGCATAACGTAATCTCGGTAAGACCGATTACACAAACTCAGTGAGACCGATTTTGGTAATAAGCTTTCCAGAGAGTTGGTTAGGTAAACTCGGTGGGACAGATTCGCTCATTTCGGTGAGACCGAAATGTTACAAAAGGGAAACAGGGAGTTTACATTGCAATCTTGGTGGGACCGATCGCTCACTTCAGTTAGACTGAAACGTTACGAAGGGAAACAGAGAGATTACAATCCCATCTCGGTGAGACCGATTTGCCTAGGGTTTGTGGCAGTGGCTATGACATTTGAACTCGGTGGCGCCGGATAGAAAGAATCGGTGTGACCGATTTTGACTTTGGGTTTAGGTCATATGAGGATGTGAGAAAGTATTTGAGGGTATTTGGAGCATATTACTAAGCACTTGAAGCAAGAGGCTCATTAAGCAACACCTCATCCCTCCTTAATAGTATTGGCTTTTCCTATAGACTCAATGTGATCTTGGATCACTAAAATGTAATATGAAGAGTCTTGAGCTTTTGAGCTTGAGCCAATCCTTTTTCCTTGATATTTTGAGGGATTCACTTTCATCATCCATGCCATGCCATTCATTGAGCTTTCCTGAATTAATAGTCTTGGAATAGCATTAGCTCAATGAGCTATATGTTGTTATGAATTACCAAAACCACCTAGGGATAGTTGCACTTTCACAGGGCGACGCGACCTCTCACTGCTTCCGCCATTGAAGCGGCGCGCCGACCGAGGGCACCGCTTGCTGCACGCCCGGCATTTCAGACTACACAGTGGATAGTAACTTTTAGAGCAAGTACTACTATAATTAAATGACATAAGCAGGCTATAAAGGATTTAAATATAGTATTTGTGCTTAGTTGAAGGAGAGAGAAGAGGAGAGAGAAGATAAGCGGATTGTAAACGTGTAGCCGGTTGTACTCCAACATACTCTACTTTGTGAGACAAAAGGTGGGGCCATTATTAATGATATTGTATTTATACGAAAGGGACTAACGGACGCCTTAATTACTCTGGGTTTTTTTTGAGACAAACCTTGGTGGGGCTATTATTGACTTTTTTTGGAGCTATTATTGACTTGGACGTGGGGTTTGGGGGCCAAAGGCCTACTATTATACTCTGACCTGACATGCTCTACCCTAGCCGCCGCTGAATCATATGGTTTCGCACCGTTCCAGATCTTAGCTCCGCCACACAATACTTCTCCAGCCCTCCTTCCGGCATGCACCGCGAGAAGGGACAGCAGTCCTACGAACCCTGCTTTTCGTGATCCTGTACGGGAAAGGGGCGATCAGGTTTTTGGGGAGCACACTCCTGTGACTGCTGCCAGTGACGACTTCCTCAACGACAGCCTTCTTCCCCGACCTCGATAACCTCTTCATCAACGACATGAGTGACAACATCAACCACATCAGTTCTGCTCCCGCTGTACAGTATGTGATTCTGTCCTCCTGGTTTAGTCCGCATCATTACTTTGATGTTTGCAATTGTCGTCATGATCTATTTACTGCTGATTCGGATTAAATCTCATACTAAATTGCCCATATATTCAACAATCCAATCCAAAAACCTGATCACAGGCAATTTACTCCGAGTTATTTTGCTGCGCTTTTGAAGCCGCCTACTTTTAAGGGGGTGCAATATAAAAGGTGGCGCACAAGAGTAGTATATTGGTTTCAGATCATGTGCTGCTATGACGCCACTAAGGGTAAGCCTGAGAGCGATCTTAATCCTACACAGCAGGAAGCTTTTCAGAACATGGATACCCTCTTCAAAGCCGCCCTGCTGAGTGTTCTTGACGATTCCATTGTGGATTCGTATATGTTGTTTGACAGCGGCAAAGACATGTGGGCTGCGCTCGAGGACATGTTTGGGCCCTCGGGCGCTGGCAACGAGTTGTACATCATGGAATAATTTTGTGGCTACAGGATGACTGATGAGCGCTCTGTTGTTCAGCAGACTCATGAGATATAGCCACTCTCTAAGGAACTTGAGTACTTTAAGTGTGTGTTGCCGGAAAAATTTGTTGCTGGGACCATCATTGCCAAGCTTCCACCTTCGTGGAACGATTTTGCTACTTCTCTGAAAAACAAGAGACATGAGTTTTTTGTTTTGGATCTCATTAGCACTCTTGATTTTGAGGAGAAGGCGAGACCAAAATACACACGTGCTCGGGTCGCCGAGGGAGCTTCTAGTGCCCACATGGTACACGAGAATAACTTCCAGCCCAACCAGCACCAAAACAACAAGAACAAATCTCAGGGGAAAGGCAAGTTTGATGCAAAGAACAAGGCATCACATTCTACCAACTTCAAGAAGAATTCTCATAATGGGAAGGGATACAAACCTCAATTTTGGTAGCACGCACAAAATTTATATGGCTGCATCTACCTATTGTCAGCTAACCTCATGGTGCTCCAGGTATTCCTACATTTGTAACTAGGTACAATGACCACCGCAAGATGAAATTAGCTTATTCGTAAGTTGACTTGCTGAATGCAGTGCGGAACGATCCTGTCATGTCTGGAGGAGCAAACAAGCAGTGCAGCCGAAGGTGGAAATCAACCAAGGACTTATGATATTATATGTGATCTTCCTTAAGCAGGTCAGTATCCCCTTCGTCCAGATGATCGTGTTTTGTCATGCTGAGCTATTGATATGTGCTACTATTTTGCAACACCGTTTAAGTATAGCTACTGTTTTCCTATCTTTTCAGATTCAGGACAATGAATAGGATATCAGGGGAACTGCACAATATGGACCCATGTTGAGTCATCTCTATTGCCTTATTTGTTTGCTGCAAATGTGTTAGCATCAATTGCAAGATGAGGCAGCTAGATAGCTGTGGAGTTGCCAACATGCTCAAAGTGCTCGCAACATTGAGAAGAAACAGGCATGCCCAGGAAATTCATGCGTGCATAGGGAGGCCCTTTGCTAAGAGAAGTATCGATCGATTTTCTTTATTTCCACACCTTCTCACAGTTTTGTATATTGGTTATAGTATGGTAAATCATTGAGATGCATAGACATGCTGAACTTTTGTTTTTCTGAATGTTAGTTTAATGTGAGTGTCTGCATCCAGTACCGCATCCTCTAATTTGGTGGATGCACACAGAGAAAATAAATCTCCTTAATTTACTCCATAACCACCCTATTAATAGGCCTAGTAACAAACCAGGCGCATGCAGTGGCCGGCGGGCACATGCATCCTGCATGCATGGCCAGTCATGCTGCAACGCAAAAGAAGAGAGCGGTTCTTGGGAAAAAGCGAGTAGTTAGTGTAGCGTGCCTTATAAACACGAACAGCTCGCTCTCCCGCTTTCGTCTCCCCACCCAATTCCCCCCGCTCCCCAATTTTCCTCACTCGTCCAGAAAACCCCGCTCACCTTCTTCCTCACTCGTATAGAAAACGCCTGCTCTTCTTCTTCCACTCCTACAGAAATCCCCAGCCCTCCTTCTTCCCCACTCGCACTGCCACTAGGCTCGTCTCTGGCTACTCTGCTCAAACCCGTGAGCTCAGCGCGACGCCCACAAGGAAAATGGAGTCGGCTGGCCCCAGCGCCAAGAAGATGAGGCTCCCGCCAGCGGCGACGCCGGTTGTAGATCCCGCACCCGGTAGCGCGGGGAGAAGCGGCGACCCCCCCACCCGGATCTGAGGAACCGGTAGAATCTCCGGTGGACCGCATCAGCGATCTCCCGGACGTCATCCTTGAGGAGATCATCTCGCTTCTCCCCACCAAGGATTGCTGCCGCACACAAGTCCTCTCAACTTGGTGGCGCCCTCTATGGCGCACCGCGCCCCTCAATCTCGACTGTCGTCAGATATTTGTCCTTCCTGAATTTGATCTCATCAGAGCCATCGTCTCTTCTCACCAGCAGGGCCCCGTTCAATGCCTCTGCATCCCGACAAGCTACCTGCTGTCCATACCGGCAAGGTGGACGCTTGGCTGACATCCTGAATTCGGAAAACTCCAACAGTTTGAGTTCTACCATTACCAAGAAAGTTTCATACCACGAACATACCAAGAATTCGTGCCCACACCACCTTTGTCCATCTCGCGGTTTTCCTCCTCTCTCCACACCGCCACCTTCGCCTGGTGTCATCTACCAGACGATCTGGTACAAATGCTTCGACTCCCACTGCTAAAAAAACTTTCACTTGTGGTGGTTTATCTGTCGGAGGCCTCACTGTACAGCATCATCCACTCTAGTTGCCCTGCCCTGGAGCGCTTGCTGATTGTTTTGGGAGTAGAAATCGGTATCAGTTGTCTCCAAATAAAGTCGCCTCACCTTAAAAGCATTGGAATTTGTTTTGAAGGACAGCAGCTCATCATCGAAGATGCCCCTTCACTTGAAAGGTTGCTCCTTGATAATTGTTATACACCTTCAGAAATAATTGTCATCTCTGCGCCCAAACTGGAGACCTTGGGTGTAATTCATGACCCGTTTAATAATCACATGGAGTTGGTGTTTGGCTCCTCACCTTTTCAGGTACCGTATATTATCATCTACACATTTGTAATCATATGCTGCATTTTTCATTTGTGCGCATAAGTTTTATATCATCTTGGAGTATACTTTGGGTACTAATATTATGTTATATGCTCAATGAAGAGCTCGTCCATTGATAGCCTATCAATGATGCTCGATTCTGTCAAGATCATATATATCAGAATGTATAGTTTTGATCTGGACATAATTATTGGCTTGCTGCCATGCTTTCGATCTCTGGAGAATTTATACATAGAGGTGATGATTTCATCCACATTGAAAGCTCGTATATATTGTACTAGAATTAATTGTTCAGCTGTCGTTCTTTCGACATACTTTTTTTTCAGACCTTAATTGTTTTCAATCTTCATGTCTACTTAGGCAGAACCACATGGAGAAAAACATATAACCAATCGTTGGCGTAATAAGCACAAGGATTTTCTCAGTTCTCATGACATTCGTTTGAGGACAATAACGATGGGACGATATGCATCCAACCAGGCAAACAGAAGCTTTGTCACATTCTTCTTGTTGAATGTGAGGTTACTATTGTCCATGAGGCTTAATTTTTACAGCAAGAGATTTCTCACGGACGAACATGTTGAACAGCAAGAAAAGAAGTTTCAGGTGGACAAATGGGCTTCTAAACGTGCTCGGCTTCTATTTACAACAAGTTGTAGACATCCTAAAATAAATATTTTGCACAGGATGTTGATTTTATGGATCAGACCGATCCATTTGTTTGTGACTTCAAAAAAGAGTGGTTGGTTTAGATGTTACTGTCATGTTCAATCTGGGTTTTGTCTAGAAATTTGATGAACAATTAATCCTTGGACTTTTTGTACCATTTGTATGCTTGACTTGCATGTTGTTGCCCTCGTACTCCCCTCGATCTGCCACTACACTGCCGCATCTTTCATGGCTGCTAATCGTTCCCGTCCGAGGCCTTGCCGTCGTTCTCCACCTTGGTTAGCTCACTGTGCTCGCCGCCGTCTGGTGTTATCAACATGGTCAACAACCAAGAGGAATTAGGAGATGACTGTACGTGGAGAGGCTGACAGTAGGGACCCACCAGGGTCATTGCATTTCGCAAGCAGGTGCCTCGTTATTACAAGCCAAAACAATACTTCCTCCTAATTGTTTGACAACTAGGTTCCACGCCATTGTCAATGTAATCAATAAACGAGAAAATTACACAATGAGCGGATAACACCAAGGACCCAGCAACTCGCCCAGTTGTTTTTCAGTTTCAGAGACGGAGCTCAACTGCGCGCTGTGCGGGGGCTGTGGCCCGTCTAGCCCACGCTTACGCTTTTATTAAGCACATGACGAGCCCAGTTGATATTTTTTTTCTTTATGAAATTGGCTAGCCCGGTTCTTTTTTTTGGAGAATACCAAAACCGAGGCCTACTTGCTTTTCTCAGCCCTGCTGGGCTGCAAATCTTTCAAGACGAGGAGGAGGGATAAGAAATGGGCTTCCCCAGAAAACAAGCTATAAGTTGTAAGAAATGGGCTGTAAATTTTTAAACCAAAGCCAACCGGCAATTGCATTAAAATATCATTTTTTTTCAGGATTTCTCTACTCTCTACTCTTATAAAAACCAAAGCCAACTGGCAATTACATTAAAATATCATCTTTTCACCCACAAGATAAACTACTCATACAAATACATCTTCATGTTTCGTGCAACGAACGGGCATCTTGCTAGTTAAGATTCTAAATTTCATTCATTTTTTTGCGGAGAATTGTTTTTTGAATTTTATTTTGATATAACTTTTTGAAAACTATTTTTAACGTGACTCAAAATTTCCTGATTAAAAGAGTTCGGACCCCACCGAAATATGCAAAATTTCGTTGAATTTTTTAGCAGTGCCCAGAATATATGGTCTGTAATGCTAATAAAAAGAATATGAGCTTCAAATATCCTTAAGAATTAGCAAATGGGTTGTAAATTATTGAAAATAATGGCTAATGGGTTGTATGTTGTTTTCCACAGATTTGGAGGCTGATTTCTGGGCCTACTAGGTTGACGATGACGTTGTCCTAATTTTTTTTGACGCGTACGCAAGGCTTTGTCAACTTAGTCAACACACAGCAGTGACTGTTGGATGTCCATCCAACGGCCGTCGTGCTTCTTTAATCTCTGATCTTCCTGCTCCACCCGCCCAAACCAGCGCCGGCGGGACTGCCTGCTCCCTCCTCCCGTGGCTGGCTGTGCTGTCGCCAGGCCATCCCTCTAACCACCCACACATCCTGTTATTTTCCGGCGACATCAGCCTCACCCCGCAGCCGACTAGTCAGCGCTCGTTCTCCCCTCGG
The DNA here is from genome assembly GCF_018294505.1 of Triticum aestivum. NCBI lineage: Eukaryota > Viridiplantae > Streptophyta > Magnoliopsida > Poales > Poaceae > Triticum > Triticum aestivum. Next base: position 73,407,969 of record NC_057795.1, read on the forward strand.
CGTGGGCATCCGCTGTGGTGGCTTCACCGGCTTCGGGTGGTTCTCTTCCTGGGCCCCGCCCTCGTCCCCCGCGTTTGTGCTCTCGGCGCGGCGAGATCAACATGGTCAACAAACATCAGCCATTGGAAGAGGCTAACAGTAGGGGACCACACAGGAAAATGCCTCCTTATTATGTGCAAAATAATGATTTCTCCACCTGATAGCTGGGACCCACCGGAAGGGTCTCTGTATTTCGTGAAAAAAATGTTCCCCCCGCTGTCAGCTCGGACCCACCGGAAATGCCTCCTTATTACGCACAAAAAAATGAGTACTCCCCTTGCTAGCTGGGACTCACCTTGGTGGGAGGCTGACTTGTGGGCCTACTAAGTTTACGGGGACGGAGGGCTTTGTCAACTTAGTCAATATGAACGACTCTAGCTCCAGTGACCGTACGATGTCCATCCAATGGCCGTAGTGCTTCTTGAACATCTGGTCTTCGTGCTCCAGCCGCCCAAAGCAGCGCCGGTTGTGCCGTGTGCTCCTGCCTCCCGTGGCCGGCTGTGATGCTGCGGAGGCCTCACCGCCCCCTACTACTCCCACCGCTCGCCAGGCCATCCCGCTACTCACCCACACCCCATGTTATTCTGCGGCGGCGGCAGCCTCACCCTCGTACTCCTCTTCGCGTGGGCATCCACTGTTGCGTCTTCCCCGGCTCCGCGTCATCCCCTTCCTAGGCCTCGTCGTCGTCCACCGTCGTGGTGCTCTCGGCGCGGCGTGGTCAATGTGGTCAACGACCGACTTCCATCAAAAGAGTACTGTGCGTGGAGAGGCTGACAGCTCGGTCCACGGCGGCCGCAAGGAAGTGCCTCCTTATTACGCGCAAAATAATTATTCCTCCACCTGACAGCGGGGACCCACCAGACGGGCCACCGTATTTCACAAAAAAAATGTTTCCCCCTGACTGCTGGGACCCACCAGCTACATCTTCGCACGCAAGGAAGTGTGTCCGGGCAAAAAAAACTATTCACCCCCCTGACTGTTGGGACCCACCAGCTACATCTTCGCACGGAAGGAAGTGCGTCCGGGTAAAAAAACGATTCACCCCCCTGACTGCTGGGACCCACTAGCTACATCTTCGCAGGCAAGGAAGTGCCTGATAGTCGGGACCCACCTGGTCGAAGCGTACGTAGCGTTGTCATTCTGGTCGCGAACGTGTAAGTACATACTGGTCATAGTAGAGGCGCGCACGTACACGTACGTACAGCGGCGAGGGTGCAAGAAGGAAAATACGGCCACGTACGTACATACGGGCAGGGTCTCGAACGCCTACTCGCGCATACGTACATGGCTGGGTCGGAACGGAGAAATAGCGTCGCCGTCGTGTTCATGGGGAGGCAACGGAATGCGTCGTGTTCATCGGGAGGCAACGGAACGCGTGGGAGCCAACCGGCTGGGTCGGAATGGAATGCGTGGTTGTGTTCATCGGGAGGGCTTGGACGGAACAGACGATGGAAATGAGGCCTGGCGTACCTCTATTCATCGGGAGGGGTCTGGCGTACCGCAAAACGGAGGAAACAGACCTCCTATGGTCGAAACGGGGTCCTGTTGATCGGGAGGGGCCTAGCGTACCACAAAACGGAGAAAACGTACCTCCTACGTTCGAAACGGGGGTCCTGTTGATCGGGAGGGGTGTGGCGTATCGCAAAACAGACAAAACGGACTTGTGTTGGAGCGCTACGGTCGAAACGGGGGGGGGGGAGGGGTGTGGCGTACCGCAAAACGGGACTCCACGGGATACTGTTCATCTCCACCGTCGACCTCCTCCAGCCTCCAGGGGCTACCGTCGACCTCCTCCAGCCTCCACGGGCTCCTGTTCATCCAGCCTCCACCACGCGCTACTCCACCGGCTATTGTTCAACCACCCCTCCACGGGCACCCCTCCACCGTCTACTATTCATCCAGCCCTCCACACACAGGGTCATGTTCAACCACCCCGCCACGGCCACCCCTCCACTGTCTACTGTTCATCCAGCCCTCCACACCACGGGTTCCTGTTCATCCAGAGGCAACACCACCGCTCACTGTTCATCCAACCCCCCCCCCCCCCCCCCCCGCAACACTCACTGTTCATCCAATCGATCGGCTTCATTTAGCAGCAGTAGCGAAGGAATCGCTCCATCGGGTTCAGTTAACAGCCATCGATCGATCGCTCGGGTTCAGTAACGCGTAGCCTATAGTGCAATCGCTCGGGTTCAGTTAGAGCCCAACGCCTCGCTCGGCTTCAGTTAGAGCCAACACCTCGCACACACACGCGCGTACGTACGAGAGAAACGCGCATCGCTCGGCCCCCGACCTCCCACCATAACTGGCAACTCCCCGAAATTTTCCTCCCCCTCGCTTCTACCACGGTTTTTTCCGTCATGGATAGCCCAAAGAATGTCATGCAGCTGAGTCTCCGGCCCGCCCAGGACGAAAACCCCATTTTCTGTCATGATTTTTTGTCATAGAAGTAGGAGCCCACCACATCTATGATGATACCGGGTTTTGTCACAATTATCGTCATAGAAGTGTCATATGTATGACATAAAAAAATTTCGTTCAGCCCAAAATGTCACGGATGTGTCTTTTTTTTTGTAGTGGGGGGCGGCGGCCAAGGGGGGCACCCCCTTTAGGGTTCCCCCAATCCTAGGCGCATGGGCCCTAGGGGGGGTTTGCGCCCAGCCCACTTAGGGGCTGGTTCCCCTCCATATTCAACCCATAGGGCCCTCCGGGGCAGGTGGACCCTCTCGGTGGACCCCCGGAACCCTTTCGGTGGTCCCGGTACAATACCGATAAACCCCCGAACACTTCATGTGACCGAATAAAGACTTCCCATATATAAATCTTTGTCCCCGGACCATTCCGGAACTCCTCGTGATGTCCGGGATCTCATCCGGGACTCTGAACAACATTCGGTAACTGCATACTAATTCCCATAACAACTCTAGCATCATCGAACCTTAAGTGTGTAGACCCTACGGGTTCAGGAGTCATGCAGACATGACCGAGACAGCTCTCCGGCCAATAACCAACAACGGGATCTGGATACCCATGTTGGCTCCCACATGTTCCACGATGATCTCATCGAATGAACCACGATGTCGGGGGTTCAATCAATCTCGCATACAATTTCCTTTGTCAATCGGTATGTTACTTGCCTGGGATTTGATCGTCGGTATCCCAATACCTCATTCAATCTCGTTACCGGCAAGTCGCTTTACTCGTTCCATAATGCATGATCCCGTGACTAACTACTTAGTCACATTGAGCTCATTATGATGATGCATTACCGAGTGGGCCCAGAGATACCTCTTCGTCATACGGAGTGACAAATCCCAGTCTTGATTCGTGCCAACCCAACAGACACTTTCGGAGATACTTGTAGTGTACCTTTATAGCCACCCAGTTACTTGTGACGTTTGGTACACCTAAAGCATTCCTACGGTATCCGGGAGTTGCACAATCTCATGGTCTAAGGAAATGATACTTGACATTAGAAAAGCTTTTAGCAAACGAACTACACGATCTTGTGCTATACTTAGGATTGGGTCTTGTCCATCACATCATTCTCCTAATGATGTGATCCGGTTATCAATGATATCTAATGTCCATGATCGGGAAACCATGACCATCTATTGATCAACGAGCTAGTCAACTAGAGGCTCACTAGGGACATGTTGTGCTCTATGTATTCACACATGTATTATGGTTTCCGGTTAATACAATTATAGCATGAACAATAGACAATTATCATGAACAAGGAAATATAATAATAACCATTTTATTATTGCCTCTAGGGCATATTTCCACAAAAACACCTGGGGATGGCCTGTTGGGGACGCGGCTAGAGATGCTCTAAGCTCGATGGACTGAAGCACTATACCAAAAGTTGTCACTAGCAACCACAAGTCCACAACAAAGATCAAGAGTGCTACGAACCGAGTCACCGGGCAATGACCTCATGAACATAGGGATCATGACCTCCGAAGAAATTCACACCACCCACGCATCAAATCTTTGATCAACTCAGTATCTTGTTTATCCAGGAAATTAGTTGTACGCCTTACGAATGCAGTTCTCAGAAGGTAATCGAATAAATGACAGAAGGTGTATGATTGGTACAGATACTAATATTTGCAGTATATAAATGTCGAATCCATATCCACAAGATTATACTATGTACATTGCACGCACAAAAATTAAGGGTTGTATGTACAACAACCATGCATGTGTTGTTGTTGTCTCAGCAGGGCTTGGGATCTACGTTGGTGCCAGATTCGGTTAGCTTGGCGTTGTTGCATACACTTGTTGCAGAAGCGTGCTTGTGGTTGTGCCCACGGTCATGAAAAGTAAGCTTCACGTCTTGCAACAATATATCGCGGCATGGGACGGTGTCGCTGCAGTCCAGCTTGATAGCCTCTTTCGTCGCGCTCGTGCCCCTTATGTTCTTGAACCGAATGTTGCTGAACTCCACCGCCGAAGTTTGTTTCTTGCACGGCTTAGGGTTGGCGGGATCGACCGATGTGCAGTAGTTCTGGTCGATGATTATGGGGTTATGGACCTCCTCCATGGTTATGTCCTCGAACGTGACGTCCTTGGCGTACCCTTTTCCTCCCTGCCACGACTTCATGCGCACGCCGTTGGTCGTGCCGGAGAGGTGCGCCTTGTAGACTGTTATGTTAGAGACTCGAGCCTCGGAGTTGTCGTCGCCTAAGCTCCCGATGCTGATCCCGTGTCCCGGGCCACAGGTTATCCTCGAAGCGTAGAGGTTTTCGGTTCCGGTCTCGATGGACATGCAGTCGTCCCCTGTTTTAATGTCGCAATCCAGGACCTGGATGTCCTTGGTGCGCGCAATGTGGATGCCGTCGTTCATGGGGCTGTCGCCGGGGGCGGTGATGGTGATGCCCTTTAGGAGCACGTCCTGGCAGTCCTCGACCGACATGTGGATCTGCTGGCTGTTGAGTAGCTGGATGTTCTCCACCGTGAGGTTGTTGCACCTGCTGAGCAGCAGCGCCATCGGGGCGTTGGCGCACTTGAGCTTCTTGTCCACCCGGCACGAGCTCTTCCACCACGTCTCGCCGTTGCCGTCGATGGTCCCGTCGCCGGTCACGGTGAGCCCGTCGACGTTGCGGAACATGATCCACCACCTCATGTTCTCCTCGGGCCACGCCGATCGGCTGGCGGGCGCCACCAGCTTGCCGTCGAGCCTGAAGGTGACGGGGGACTTGCACTTGCCCGAGAAGGTGGTCTGCTTCACGAGGTACGTCTTCTCCCTGGGGACCACGAGGGTGGCCGGCTGAGGCGAGGAGCAAGCGGCGGCCCATGCTTCCCGGAACGCCGGCGTGTCGTCCTGTTGGCCGTCACCGACGGCTCCGTAGCTCGCCACGTCGACCTCGACGGCGCTTTCACCACTCTGAGAAGAAGGCTCGGGAGAGGGCGCGGGAGAAGGCCCCGGAGAAGGTGCGGGAGAAGGCCCGGGAGAGGGCTCGAGTAGCTTGCGGTGGCGCCCGGCAGCAGCTGCCGCTCTGTGGTGGTAGCTGCGTAGGTCGAGCTTGCTGGTCTGATCAGGCATGATCTTCTTCCGCCTTAGGTTGGGGCGAACGTCGTCGTTGCTGGTGGTACGTCTACCGCCGGCGGCGGCGGTGGCGATGCTGTCTGCGTGAGCAATGGCCGGCACCAGGAGGAGCAATAACAGCACGAGGATCAGAACTGTCGCCAACACTACCAGCGCACGGCGGAAGGCGGCCATGTATCGGCTATGTGTTGCGATTTGTGCTCGCGCGCGTGATACAACCAAAGCTAGCTACGTTGGATTTGGTAAGCAGCTAGCTAGGCTATGTTGTCTTGCTTCTATTCAGGAGGAGGCTCTGCTCGTTCAGAAGAACTTGTAGTTTATTTTTCCGTTTTGTTGCCTAGTTATGTTTACCTCGTCGTTCAGAACTACCTATGTTGCGTGGCCATACGTGGCTTCACCGTTTTGTACTACGAATGTGTCTATGTCGATTTTATCAATCTCAAAATGATGTGCCGGCTCACTGTTTTGAACGTGCTCATAGAGGTAGGTTGTGTGTGCATGTGTTTATAGACGTAAGTGTATGTGTGTATGTATAAGCGTCTGCTTATGTACTGTGTTAAAAAAATAGATGTTTAGCATTCAAAATTTGTCCATAAAAAATTGCATTTCTATCTTCCCAATGTACTTTAAAATAGAAAAAAAATGTTTCTCTGTAATCATACGAGAATCAAGACCAATAACATTCACACATGATCTTCTCACTTTCTACATGCACTTAGCTCATTGAAGATGAGGTAAATAAAGAGGAAAAAGATGGTGGCTTACACCTTCCCAATGCATTTTTCTACTTTACTCCATAATCCGCATTATAATTGTCATATGTCCACTTACCTAAGAACGTAGGAGTATGTGTGAACTTGTAAGCGCCATTGTCTGGATTAACTAGCAAAGTGGTCCTAGAGAAAACGACAAGGAAAGACCCAGGCTTTTCTCCTTCTCCTGTTGGCACCATCGTCGGTCAGCCCCATCTCCGATGGCCTTTGGGCCATGGAGGCGCGGAGGACCTCGGCTCCCTGTTGGCAGGAGGGACCCTGTTTTTTGTTGTTTGTTAGGTTTAGCGTCTTGGTTGGGGTTGTGTGGCGGCGGCCATGTCCTTCAGTGGGAATAATGTCCCCCATGTTCTATCCCCCCTCCGATGGTGCGTCCAACGTCGCCGGAAGGCATGTGGAGGTGTGTCTCCGTCGGATCTCGCAAGATTCGGTCGGTCCTGGTCTTCGGAGGATCTATTTGGATCTGGTCTTCGTTCGTCTTCTTTTGGGTGTTTACATGTTTGATCCTTTCGATCGAAGACCTTTTTCATCGGCAATGGTTACTGCTCTGGTGCATTGGTCCTATGGGGCTTTAGCATGTCGACTTCCCGGCTGTCCACTACAACAAAATTTGCCCAACTTCGGCGAGGGAGGGGCGATGACGGCGGCGCGTCTTCGGCTCGCTTAGTGCTTGTAGTCACACTATGTGGTCTACGGACCTGGTTATAATTTTTATTATCTCTAGTGTTCTTTGTACTGTCATGATTGAAATGAATAGATTGGAAGTTTCTTATGCAAAAAAAAAGTGGTCCTACGAATGCGAGGGCATCATCTTTAGCAACTCATTTTTTTTAAATAAAGACGCAAGGACCGTCTGACTTTAAATTAATAAAGTCCACAAACTAAACATATTGACAACATAGTTCCACAAACCATGGGACGATTCATATCTTACATGGCCAAGGCCAACATAACGAGCACTCAGGCTCAACACAAAAGGCACGAGAGACCTAAGACTCCTCCTGGGGTTGGCGCGATGTTCCGAAGCTCTTTTGTCGCGGCCTACTTGGCTTCAACGTTCCAATGTTTTCCCAATGGAATCCACTTCTACGGACAGAGGTGACATTTAAAATGTAATCAGTCGGGTGCAAGAGAAAAATCAACTTGATGGTGATTTTGTTTCCGACGTGTAATAACGAGTACAATAAGGTACAGTCAACAGGTTGTAACGAGTAAAATAATATTTCTATACTTAGTTGGAGGAGAGAGAATGTAAGCGGACTCTCATGCAAGAGCCAGCTGCAGCACGTGCTCCTAGCACTATATGAGAGTGGAAGATAGACCATATATTAATAAAGTAGCACATAGTTATACATATTGACAATAAGGTTGGCTATAAATGACATGGCACTTTATAAGCAACAGTTGGCTATACTATTAACCATGTATGCTCTAAAGGTCCCACAGATCCTACTATTCAAATCGTGTTGGGATGATGGGATCTAAGAGTATCCAGCAGATCAGCCCCAGAGGCCGGGTTCCACAGCTGGCCCGAGGTCTCACGCACCGCACTCCACGTGAAATGAGAAGGGTGACAGCGAAAGAAAAACATGGTCCACGTCCTCTGTGACGACGCATACCAAGCACGCTCTATGGGTGGGTCCATGCCTCTTCGCCCACGCGAACGTGCAGCTTCCCGTCCTATCATCTTTCCCAAATAATATAAATTTGACATCAGAATTTTCGGGTGCTTCCAGTTCGATCTACAAGCACGAATCACGTCAGAGGTTCACTGCCATCTCATTCGACAGGAACCATCCGGGTGAAGTATTAGCTATAGATGGGGTTGGTTAAAGGTCTATAGATACTCATACTTGGTGCTCATATGTTAATTATGCCATGGATAGTGTAATGCCTCGAGACCGACGCTTCAGAAGACTTCCAGCTATTTCGAGTTTTGCCGTGTAATTTATTTTTTGTTTGTTGCATTTCATCATGTCATCTCTTGCATTGCATCATGTCATCATGCCAGCATGTCATTTAATTTTTAAGACCTCAACTAAATAAATTGCATAGATCTTTTGATCTATTTAAATAGAGGGAATTCACATGGTGATTTCTCTTTATAGCATATCCTCCCAATATTTAGGGAGCTACTATAAAATATTCCATTAGCTTGAAATTAACCGTAACACACTTGCAAAATTCCCATGTCCTTTCTACTTCAAGTTTGGTCCCCAAACTTTGCCAACAATTCTTATCTCTTTTATCGAGGCTCCTCCTAAAGTCTCAACATTTTTGGACCTCCCTAGCACCTACTTCCTATGCAAGATCATTTGAATTATATTCAAATGAGTTTGAATTCTAACCTCTCACACATGCACACTCCTATTTTCTTGGGTCACGCTCGTTTTTGCGAATCCAAGAAAATTGCCCTCCTGCCCAAGCTCCACCCCTAACCTCTCTCTCTTTTCTTTCTTCTCTCTGTTTTTTTATTTAGAAGAAAAGGGAGAGAGCCAGCCCAGCTGGGCCTCCCAGCTACTGCAGCTCGGCCTTCTCCCAGCGCCAGCCCACCTCATTCCCGCAGCCCACCAGTTTCTCTAACCCTAGGCCCGACCCCTCTTCTTTCCCTCGTCCCCTTGTCCCGCCGCCACTCACACGCTTCGCACAGGAGAGGAGCGCCCGCGCTCGATCCCCATGGCGCCCCTGTTCCCCGCGGTCGTGGCCCTCGACGCTCGCCGTAGCTGCAGCTCCTTCTCCAGCCTCGTCAGATCCCAGCGCAGCCTGGTGCCTCCTCCTCCCTTGCTCCTGGACGCGTTTGGCCGCCCGCAACCGTCGTCGTCCGCGCCCACAGGAGACAACAATTGCAGCCCCGAGTCCTCTGCTTCTTCCCTGCCGGCGTCCGAGGCCGCAGCCTCCCCTGCCGCGGCCACCTTTCCTCGCCCTTCCATCTTCGCCACTGCGCCAGCTCGCCTCTGCTCCGCGCCGCTCCTCCTCTACCATGGCCTTCCTCCTTCAGCGTCGCGCCTGCACCCATCGTCGCCGCCCAAAGCCGCTCCCTCACCTTCCCTCGCCGTCCCGACCAGCAGCAGGAAACCAGGAGCTCAAGCCCTGCCATGGCCGCCACCCGTTCGTCGCCTCTGGCCGGATCCAGCCGCCCTCGGCCTCTCCTCGAGGACCCGAGGCCCTGCGAGCCTCCCGCTCGCCCGCATCTGCCTCTGCTTCGCGCCGCTCATCCTTGGCGCCATGGCCTCTGCCTTTGGATGACCCGTGGCTGTCGTGCCCTGTTGTGCGTTCTCTCCGCTGCCTGGCACTGTTGACGTCAAGACCGTGGGTGCCAAGTTCGTCTTCCGCCATCTCCGGGATTCGCCAAGTACCACGCCGTCAGTGTCCCTCCGAGTTTGATGTTGGAACATGCACGACTACGCGGATTCGCCAAGTACCACGACGCCCCCCCAAAGAGTTCGGGTTCGACAAGTCCGATGTCGCGCTTGTACAACAAGGAACCACGAAGGACTTGGATGCGCCAAGTTCTTTTCTGACACGTGTACAACTACCGTCGCCGTGTACCACTACTTCCACTACCGTCGCCACATGAACAACTACTTCCCACGATGACCCGTGAACGATTACTTCCTCTACATCGTACCGAACCTGAACCACTCCGAAAATGCACGCTTCAAAGGTATAACCGCCGAGACGATGACCCGTGGACGAATGCATGTTGTCTGAGATGCTCGTGTTTGCACCGTGTCCGAGTTGTCACTCGTTTCCATGCCGTCGACCCGTGGGAACCCGGTAACCGGGATCACCCCACCATCTTTTGCATGTTCCGCACATCCACACTTTCCATTGCACCGACATCTCGACGAGTTGTCGGATCACCGGTATGTTGTCGTGGCATCATTTTTGGATTCGTTGCCGTGGCACCCGTTTTTGTTCCGCCATGGTGACCAAATGCTTCATAACATGCTCATGTCAACATTTTCATAAAAATTGCATAAAACTTGCATATGTAATCCGCATCATGATAACAACATTTAAATGCTTAAAATTGTCGTTTGCTATAAATTACTAAATGACATGTGGGGATTTACCAGAATTGTTGGTTGTTGTTCCGGCCTCATTTAAACTTGCCTAAATAGTTAGTTTACTTATGCTTCACCCCTTGCCATGTTTAACAACATTTAATATTGTTGAGTTCATAACCAAGAGTGAACCGAATACTCGAATGTGGTGTTTTGTCAATATGCAACTCGTTGCATATTGAGCTCCACTTAACTTGTAGTATTGTTTGTTACACTTTGTCATGCCATGCCTCATTAAACCGGACATGCATCATACTTGTTTGTGCATCATGACATGTTTATGCTTGCATGTTTACCATGTTGTTTGCTTCTTTCCGGTTTGCTTCTCTCGTTAGCTTCGGTTTCGTTCCGGAGTTGTGAGGATTCGTTCGACTACGTCCGTTCGTCTTCTTCATGGACTCGTTCTTCTTCCTAGCGGGATTTCAGGCAAGATGACCGCTACCCTGGATCTCACTACTATCATTTCTATGCTAGTTGCTTCGTTCTATCGCTTTGCTGCGCTACCTATCACTTGTTCTTCAAGCCTCCCAAATTGCCATGTCAGCCTCTAACCTTTTTCACCCTTCCTAGCAAACCGTTGCTTGGCTATGTTACCGCTTTGCTCAGCCCCTCTTATAGCGTTGTTAGTTGCAGGTGAAGTTGAAGATTGCTCCATGGTGGACAGGGTTATGTTGGGATATCATAATATCTCTTATTTAATTAATGCATCTATATACTTGGTAAAGGGTGGAAGACTCGGCCTTATGCCTGGTGTTTTTGTTCCACTCTTGCTGCCCTAGTTTCCGTCATACCGGTGTTATGTTCCCGGATTTTGCGTTCCTTACGCGGTTGGGTGATTTATGGGACCCCCTTGACAGTTTGCTTTGAACAAAACTCCTCCAGCAAGGCCCAACCTTGGTTTTACCATTTGCCTCACCTAGCCCTTTTTCCCTTGGGTTTCCGGAGCCCGAGGGTCATCTTTATTTTAGCCCCCCCCCCGGGCCAGTGCTTGTCTAAGTGTTGGTCCGAACCGAGCCGCCTGCGGGGCCCCCTCGGGGAAACTCGAGGTCTGGTTTTACTTGTAGCCTGTCTCATCCGGTGTTGCCCTGAGAACAAGATATGTGCAGCTCCTATCGGGATTGTCGGCGCATCGGGCGGTCTTGCTGGTCTTGTTTTACCATTGCTGAAATGTCTTGTAAACCGGGATTCCGAGTCTGATCGGGTATTCCTGGGAGAAGGTATATCCTTCGTTGATCGCGAGAGCTTATCATGGGCTAAGTTGGGACACCCCTGCAGGGTATAAACTTTCGAAAGCCGTGCCCATGGTTATGGGCAGATGGGAATTTGTTAATGTCCGGTTGTAGATAACTTGACACCAGATCCGAATTAAAACACATCAACCGCGTGTGTAGCCGTGATGGTCTCTTTTTGGCAGAGTCCGGGAAGTGAACACGGTTTTGCGGTTATGTTTGACGTAAGTAGGAGTTCAGGATCACCTCTTGATCATTGCTAGCTTCATGACCGTTCCGTTTGCTCTCTTCTCGCTCTTATTTGCGTATGTTAGCCACCATATATGCTTAGTCGCTGCTGCAACCTCACCACTTTACCCCTTCCTTTCCCATTAAGCTTTGCTAGTCTTGATACCCATGGTAATGGGATTGCTGAGTCCTCGTGGCTCACAGATTACTACAACAACAGTTGCAGGTACAGGTTATGCGATGATCATGAGCGAGAGTGATGCTTGCTTGCGTTGAGTTCTTCTTCTGCTTCTTCGATCAGGGGATAGGTTCCAGGTCGGCAGCCTGGGCTAGCAGGGTGGATGTCGTTTGAGCTTGTGTTTGTGTTTCATCCGTAGTCGGATGTTGACCTTATGGATGATGTATTGTTGTATTCGTGTGGCATTGTATACCTCTTGTATGTATCCCTACCTATTATGTAATGTTGATGTAATGATATCCACCTTGCAAAAGCGTCTTCAAGATGCGCTTCTATCCTTGGTGGGACCTTCGAGTTCCTTTAGGATAGGGTCGCATCTTGGGCGTGACAAGTTGGTATCAGAGCCTCGACCGACCATAGGAGCCCCCTTGATTGTTGGCCGTTGTTGAGTCTAGAAGAAAACTATTTTTGAGTCTTAGGATTATATATATCGGAGAGTAGGATTCTTTTTACTCCTCAGCCCCTTCGTCGCTCTGGTGAGGTCTCCTGACGTAGATGTTTTGTCTTTCCTCTCCTCAAATTTCACTAAAAAAAATTAGGATCACACGGGTATCTTGGAATCGTTCCGATGGTTTTGTGACGAGAACATTGTTCTTGGTGCCTCCTGTCTTTTATGTGGCAGTGACCCGGGGAGTTGAGCTCCGAGGTGTTGTCGTCACAATTTTATCGTTGTAGTTCTGGAATACCTGAGTTTTGCCGACATCGAAAATCTTTTTTATGCAGTTGTTGGTGAGATAACCTCGACGCCACCCAGTACTGGGGAGTTCAGGAGTATTGCCATAGCTCGTATAACGGATGCTTTTCGAAGGTTGAGGTACATGATTTCCGGAGTTTTCTTGGTTATGTGTTGACGGATGGATACAACTGGATGTAGGGATTGCTAGTTTGGGTGAGATATATTGCTTCCCCTGTATCCCCAACACCAGATTGCATAACCAAAAAGTTTCAGGAGTTTTATAGGTGGGAATTCAAGTAGCTCCTAGAATATCTTTCCGACAGATGCATGATATGGGATTGGGTAAATCTCTATCATATGTATTTGTTCCGGCTTATTTTGCAAGCCAATCCTTTGTTTTGTTTTGGAGTTGTGGTATTCGAGTTACTTCAATGTCAAGTGTTGATTCCATATATTTCAAGCGGTGTTCTCATATTTCTATGGGAGTACTAATCCTTTTGATCATCAAGATTGTCATGTCAATTCTTTCCAACCGATGTGCTTCTCTTCAAGTGGATCCGATCATTTCAACATTTGTGAGATCAATTCTAAGTTTTCTCAACGGTATCCGTTTCATCCATCCCGAAGTTTCCTTTGTTTTCCCGCCCTCCCACCCTTTTTCTTCAAGGACTCAGATTTCTTAATCATGTACCCTTTTATTTGTGGGAAGTCTCTTCATTCTTTTCTTTCAATGTTCTTATCCGGTGATTTCCCATGAAGATGCTCAACAGTTTCAAGTTCATCATCGTTCATTGTTGTTTCTTCTCCGGTGGATCCAATTCAAGCTTTTGATAATCATCATATTCTATTCCCCGTTTCAAATGTTTTTCCATGTCGGTGCACCTCTTAATTGTTCACCTCTCTCTATTCTTATCCGGAGTGCTCAAGATATCTCAGAAGAATCATGTTTCCATTCTTAATCTGTTCAAGTTACTTCAAGGTTTTTCTCTCATTCAAGCCATTTAATTCAACCGGTGCAATCTCTCTTTAAAATCATTCAACGGTGTTTTCTTTTGAGTGGGCCCTAACCCGCAGGTCTTTTCCCAGGATCTTACCTGACTCTTCTAATTTTCCCGGAGCTATTCCCAAATTCTTTTCGAAGTTTGACGTAAGAATGAATTTTTATCAGTCACATGCCTTCTCCAAGGTCGTTTTCAAATTCTTTTCATCTTTGACTCAACTTTTCCTCTTTTAATTCTCCCGGAGTATCTCAGTAATTTTGATGGTGTGTCTCATCGTCATTCTCAGCTTTGAAGGCCGAAGAAGAGTTCCTCTTAAATCCTTACCCGTTCTTCCAAAGATGCATAGTTCAAGTTTGATGCCAACCTCTCATAATTGTTTTTGATTGTGAGAACTCTTTTCTTTCCATCCAGAGCATTTCATAAATTGTTTCCATTTCTTTCCTCCGAAAGCCATCATGTCATAATTTTTCATTCTCAGCGTGTAGCTATCATTCTCCAAATCTTACCGGTGAATCGTTCTAATATCCTCTAATCAGTTCATGATCTCTTCGTTCTCAGGTAGCTAAATCCCCTCAAGTATCTTCATTTGTTTTCCAAATCTTCCCGGTGATTTGTGCCTTTGCTACTTTCATTTTCAATTTTTACGATGGTTCGTTCAAGATTTCACTTCCTTTGTTATCATATCAATTCATTCGTTGTTTTCAAATCCCACCGGTGGTTCCACCAATACCTTCTCAAGTTTACGCTATATCCCTCTTAATCCTTTCTACGAGAATAAGTAATATGCAAAATCCATTGCTTGCCATCAATTTAATTTGATGAAGGATAAGCATACAATAAATCTTATTCTTATTTCCTCGAGATGATTCAATTCTTTTCATCCGGAGGTTGTTCATGATGAAGTAATTCTCGGTTCTAGTGGTTCATCTATTCTTTTTCCGGAGTTCCAAGTTTTCCGCATTATCTCATCGCGAAGTTCCATCTAAATCATCGCAAGGCTTCACCTTGTGTTTTCAAGTTCTCTTTCTTTTTATCATCCTTTTATTACCGGAGTTCTTCATGGAGGCTTTACATGGTGGTTCGTCAAGGATTCTTTTCATTCTTCAATTGTTCTTCAAGATTTCTCTCGAAGTTATGATCTGCTAAGCTATACTCTAAAATAAACATGGTGCTCAAAACACATGTTTTGTTTTGAGGCATTCAAGTATTCTTCTTCTTGCATTCCAAAGTTCAATTATTTCTACCTTAGCTTTTGAGGTGGTGTTATATCATTCTTGGCAATTTCCATTCAGGTTTCATGATTCACATGTTGTCAAGAATGAGGTATTTTAAATCCATCAATCTCTTCTTTGGAGTTATCTTGGTATAGATTTCACCTAAAGCCTTCCCTAAGGAATGTTGCTATTTGTGGTGCTTATCAATGATCCGAGTTTTCTCCTATCCTCTCGGCGAAAGAAGTTTTCATCTCTTCTTTGATCTCAAACAAGCAATTGTTTTTCGTTAGTGGCAGAATTTCACCTCTTAGTCTTGGGATGTTTTCCATAAGCCCACTACAAGCTTATTCGTTTCGTTGTTGGTTTTCCAACAACTCTATTCTAGCATTTCTTGTAAGCGTGCTCTTTCAAGATCTTGTTTACCTCCGTTCATTCCATTCCATTCTTTCATTTCTTCCGGGGGCATTGTGATGTTGCTCTCGTTGACCCATCATCTCGTTTTGTCAAGATCATGTTATTCTCTTCCTTATCCATTTAACCGGAGTGCTGTGTTCTAATTCAAGTTATTTCATCTTGACAAGTTTTGCCTCTATTTTCAACCTGAGCGCTGTCTGAAATCCTTCTTACCCATTGTGCCATTCTTTCAATAGTTACGGAGGGTGTGTTGTTGATTTCATCAAGTATCTTCCAATCTTCTCAAGTTCATGTTCTATTCTTTCCATGTTCAACCGGAGTGCTGCCCGAATTCTTCCTCTCTCATCTTGTTTTAACCGGAGTGGTTTCGAATTCTATCTTGTCCATTAAACTCTTGATTCATGTCTTTGCAACCTTCAAAGTTATCGTAATGTTCCTCGTTCCTCTTTTCTAACGGATTGTTTGCAATCTCGTTCATCTCTGTTGTACTCTTTCTTTTAAATTGCTCAACCTCTCAAGGTTCGTGGTTTCACTCGTTCGTCAAAGAAGCAACTTAGTTTTACCTCTTCTCTGCCTCTTTCGTTTCTCTCCGGTGACATCCTAGATCTCGGGACGAGATCCTCTTGTAGTGGTGGAGTGTTGTAACGCCCCGAGACCGACGCTCCAGAAGAATTCTAGCTATTCCGAGTTTTGTCGTGTGATTTATTTTTTGTTTGTTGCATTTCATCATGTCATCTCTTGCATTGCATCATGTCATCATGCCAGCATGTCATTTAATTTTTAAAACCTCAACTAAATAAATTGCATAGATCTTTTGATCTATTTAAATTGAGGGAATTCACATGGTGATTTCTCTTTATAACATATCCTCCCAATATTTAGGGAGCTACTATAAAATATTCCATTAGCTTGGAATTAACCGTAACACACTTGCAAAATTCCCATGCCCTTTGTACTTCAAGTTTGGTCCCCCAAACTTTGCCAACAATTCTTATCTCTTTTATCGAGGCTCCTCCTTAAGTCTCAACATTTTTGGACCTCCCTAGCACCTACTTCCTATGCAAGACCATTTGAATTATATTCAAATGAGTTCAAATTCTAACCTCTCACACATGCACACTCCTATTTTCTTGGGTCACACTCGTTTTTGTGAATCCAAGAAAATTGCCCTCCTGCCCAAGCTCCACCCCTAACCTCTCTCTCTTTTCTTTCTTCTCTCTGTTTTTTTATTTAGAAGAGAAGGGAGAGAGCCAGCCCAGCTGGGCCCCCCAGCTACTGCAGCTCGGCCTCCTCCCAGTGCTAGCCCACCTCACCCCCGCAGCCCACCAGTTTCTCTAACCCTAGGCCCGACCCCTCTTCTCTCCCTCGTCCCCTCGTCCCGCCACCACTCACACGCTTCGCACAGGAGAGGAGCGCCCGCGCCCGATCCCCATGGCGCCCCTGTTCCCCGCGGCCGTGACCCTCGACGCTCGCCGTAGCTGCAGCTCCTTCTCCAGCCTCGTCAGATCCCAGCGCAGCCTGGTGCCTCCTCCTCCCTTGCTCCTGGACGCGTCCGGCTGCCCGCAGCCGTCGTCGTCCGCGCCCACAGGAGACAGCAGTTGCAGCCCCAAGTCCTCTGCTTCTTCCCTGCCGGCGTCCGAGGCCGCGGCCTTCCCTGCCGCAGCCACCTTTCCTCGCCCTTCCATCTTCGCCACTGCGCCAGCTCGCCTCTGCTCTGCGCCGCTCCTCCTCTACCATGGCCTTCCTCCTTCAGCGTCGCGCCTGCACCCATCGTTGCCGCCCCAAGTCGCTCCCTCACCTTCCCTCGTTGTCCCGACCAGCAGCAGGAAACCAGGAGCTCAAGCCCTGCCATGGCCGCCACCCGTTCGTCGCCTCCGGCCGGATCCAGCCGCCCTCGGCCTCTCCTCGAGCACCCGAGGCCCTGTGAGCCTCCCGCTCGCCCGCATCTGCCTCTGCTTCACGCCGCTCATCCTTGGCGCCACGGCCTCTGCCTTTGGATGACCCGTGGCTGTCGTGCCCTGTTGTGCGTTCTCTCCGCTGCCTGGCACTGTTGACGTCAAGACCGTGGGTGCCAAGTTCGTCTTCCGCCATCTCCGGGATTCGCCAAGTACCACGCCGTCAGTGTCCCTCCAAGTTTGATGTTGGAACATGCACGACTATGCGGATTCGCCAAGTACCACGACGCCCCCCCCCCCAAAGAGTTCGGGTTCGACAAGTCCGATGTCGCGCTTGTACAACAAGGAACCACGAAGGACTTGGATGCGCCAAGTTCTTTTCTGACACGTGTACAACTACCGTCGCCGTGTACCACTACTTCCACTACCGTCGCCACATGAACAACTACTTCCCACGATGACCCGTGAACGATTACTTCCTCTACATCGTACTGAACCTGAACCACTCCGAAAATGCACGCTTCAAAGGTATAACCGCCGAGACGATGACCCGTGGACGAATGCATGTTGTCTGAGATGCTCGTGTTTGCACCGTGTCCGAGTTGTCACTCGTTTCCATGCCGTCGACCCGTGGGAACCCGGTAACCGGGATCACCCCACCATCTTTTGCATGTTCCGCACATCCACACTTTCCTTTGCACCGACATCTCGATGAGTTGTCGGATCACCGGTATGTTGCCGTGGCATCATTTTCGGATTCGTTGCCGTGGCACCCGTTTTTGTTCCGCCATGGTGACCAAATGCTTCATAACATGCTCATGTCAACATTTTCATAAAAATTGCATAAAACTTGCATATGTAATCCGCATCATGATAACAACATTTAAATGCTTAAAATTTTCGTTTGCTTTAAATTACTAAATGACATGTGGGGATTTACCGGAATTGTTGGTTGTTGTTCCGGCCTCATTTAAACTTGCCTAAATAGTTAGTTTACTTATGCTTCACCCCTTGCCATGTTTAATAACATTTAATATTGTTGAGTTCATAACCAAGAGTGAACCGAATACTCGAATTTGGTGTTTTGTCAATATGCAACTCGTTGCATATTGAGCTCCACTTAACTTGTAGTATTGTTTGTTACACTTTGTCATGCCCTGCCTCATTAAACTGGACATGCATCATACTTGTTTGTGCATCATGACATGTTTATGCTTGCATGTTTACCATGTTGTTTGCTTCTTTCCGGTTTGCTTCTCTCGTTAGCTTCGGTTTCGTTCTGGAGTTATGAGGATTCGTTCGACTACTCCCGTTCGTCTTCTTCATGGACTCGTTCTTCTTCCTAGCGGGATTTCAGGCAAGATGACCGCTACCCTGGATCTCACTACTATCATTGCCATGCTAGTTGCTTCGTTCTATCGCTTTGCTGTGCTACCCATCACCTGTTCTTCAAGCCTCCCAAATTGTCATGTCAGCCTCTAACCTTTTTCACCCTTCCTAGCAAACCGTTGCTTGGCTATGTTACCGCTTTTGCTCAGCCCCTCTTATAGCGTTGTTAGTTGCAAGTGAAGTTGAAGATTGCTCCATGGTGGACAGGATTATGTTGGGATATCACAATATCTCTTATTTAATTAATGCATCTATATACTTGGTAAAGGGTGGAAGACTCGGCCTTATGCCTGGTGTTTTGTTCCACTCTTGCCGCCCTAGTTTCCGTCATACCGGTGTTATGTTCCCGGATTTTGCGTTCCTTACGCGGGTGGGTGGTTTATGGGACCCCCTTGACAGTTTGCTTTGAACAAAACTTCTCCAGCAAGGCCCAACCTTGGTTTTACCATTTGCCTCACCTAGCCCTTTTTCCCTTGGGTTTCCGGAGCCCGAGGGTCATCTTTATTTTAGCCCCCCCCCCCCCGGGCCAGTGCTTGTCTAAGTGTTGGTCCGAACCGAGCCGCCTGCGGGGCCCCCTCGGGGAAACTCGAGCTCTGGTTTTACTCGTAGCCTGTCTCATCCGGTGTTGCCCTGAGAACGAGATATGTGCAGCTCCTATCAGAATTGTCGGCGCATCGGGCGGTCTTGCTGGTCTTGTTTTACCATTGTCGAAATGTCTTGTAAACCGGGATTCCGAGTCTGATCGGGTCTTCCTGGGAGAAGGTATATCCTTCGTTGATCGCGAGAGCTTATCATGGGCTAAGTTGGGACACCCCTGCAGGGTATAAACTTTCGAAAGCCGTGCCCGCGGTTATGGGCAGATGGGAATTTGTTAATGTCCGGTTGTAGATAACTTGACACCAGATCTGAATTAAAATGCATCAACCGCGTGTGTAGCCGTGATGGTCTCTTTTCGGCGGAGTCCGGGAAGTGAACACGGTTTTGGGGTTATGTTTGACGTAAGTAGGAGTTCAGGATCACCTCTTGATCATTGCTAGCTTCATGAGCGTTCCTTTTGCTCTGTTCTTGCTCTTATTTGCGTATGTTAGCCACCATATATGCTTAGTCGCTGCTGCAACCTCACCACTTTACCCCTTCCTTTCCCATTAAGCTTTGCTAGTCTTGATATCCATGGTAATGGGATTGCTGAGTCCTCGTGGCTCACAGATTACTACAACAACAGTTGCAGGTACAGGTTATGCGATGATCATGACGCGAGAGCGACGCTTGCTTGCGTTGAGTTCTTTTTCTGCTTCTTCGATTAGGGGATAGGTTCCAGGTCGGCAGCCTGGGCTAGCAGGGTGGATGTCGTTTGAGCTTGTGTTTGTGTTTCATCCGTAGTCGGATGTTGATCTTATGGATGATGTATTGTTGTATTCGTGTGGCATTGTATGCCTCTTGTATGTATCCCTACCTATTATGTAATGTTGATGTAATGATATCCACCTTGCAAAAGCGTCTTCAAGATGCGCTTCTATCCTTGGTGGGACCTTCGAGTTCCTTTAGGATTGGGGCGCATCTTGGGCGTGACAGATAGTCATAGTTATAAATTGCAATTTAATCGATACACAACTGTAATTTCTTCACCATGCCATGCTTGCTTATGAAGAGAAACCACTAGTGAACCTATGGATTCGAGTCCATCTTCCTCTATATTCTTTCAACCTTGATCAACGATCTTCCTCTATATTCTTTCAACCTTGATCAACGCTCTTTTCAATTCCTTTTTTATTTTTTGTCATTGCAATCTAATATCCATACACTTGTGCTTTTAATCGTTGTAACTAGCAGTGAGACGAATAACCTCACTAGAACCATTGGGGCCCAAGGCAAGTTTCTATTTGTGTGTGCAGGTGTTAATCATTGGTTGTGTTATTAAACTCATGTTGGTTCGATAAACCTTGGGGTTTAAAGGAAATTGTAGCTTGCTACAAAGCCTTGCACTTGGGGCCCAACACCTTCCTAGTTAAGAGGAAGCAGCATCACACGGGTGCCTATCATTCTCCCACTTCTTCATCACGTGCATATTCCTCTCTTAACGTGTACGGTCCTCTTTCGAACGGTCCCTTATCCGTTAGCCCCTCCACTTGGCTCATCGTTGTCATATAGTCCAATAGATTGATGAGAGCTTGAGACATCTTTGTTTTTCACCTTCTTGGTAGGCTTCTTGAGATCTTCAAAGAGGTGCGGGAGAAGGCCCGGGAGAAGGCTCGAGTAGCTTGCGGTGGCGCCCGGCAGCAGGTGCTCTGTGGTGGTAGCTGCGTAGGTCGACCTTGCTGGTCTGATGATCAGGCATGAACTTCTTCCGCCTTAGGTTGGGGCGAACGTCGTTGCTGCCGGTATGTCTACCGCCGGCGGCAGCGGCAATGCTGTCTGCGTGAGCAATGGCCGGCACCAGGAGGAGCAGTAACAACACGAGGATCAGAACTGTCGCCAGCACTACCAGCGCACGGCGGAAGGACGACATGTCCTTGCTAATCTACGAGCTCCTTTGTATACGGAAGGTAGCTAGCTAGCTAACCTTTTCTGCTTGTCGTGCGTTGCTAACTTGTTCTCTCTTGCGTTGCGTTGCGTTGCGTTGCGTTGTTGATTGATGGAAAAAGTAAGGCGTTGGTCTTGCTTTTATGGTGTGCAAAGATATTGCAGGTTGTTCAAGTCGGGATAACTAGCCGACTCGGAGTGCCCGGCAGCACTATAAGGGCATCTCCAGCCGTTGGCCCCCCAGAGGAGTCTAAAAGCGCCGCCTGAGGATGAGCCGGCGCAAAAAATGGCCCTGGGGGCGATTCGGTCCCCAGCCGTCGGCCCCCAGGCGCCGCCCCCAGGCGCGTATAAAAAAAAAAGAACGGCCGTTCGGCGAAGTTATGATAGAAAGTAGTTAAATTTCGGCTAAACATGGCAAATTTCGGCGAAATTCGCGCATTTTCATTACATTAACCTAATCTAAAAAAAAGGGCTGAAGTCGTCGCCGCCATCGTCGTCGTCGGCCTTCTCCTCCTTGATGCGGGCGCCCCTGCTGGACCCGGCGTCGCCATGGCGGGCTGGCGGCGGCGCGTCGTCGTCGTCGTCGTCGTCGTTGCTGTCGCGTAGGACGACGACCCCGTCTTCATCGCGGCCGCATCGGCGCTCCTCGAAGCGGCGCAGGGCGGCGCGCTGGCGCTCCTTCACCTTCTCCCGGCGCGCCTTCTCCATCGCAATGGAGTCCTGGCGCGCCCATTCTAGGGCCGCGTCATCGTCGTCGAACTCCGCCTTCACCGGCGCCAGCCCCTGCTCCGTCTTCACCGGCGCCAGCCCCGGCTCCATCTTGGGCTTGATGAAGCGCGGAGGAGCCGACGAGGAGGAGGCGCGCCGGCCGCCCTCATTGATGACGATGCCGGCGCTGCGAGCGCGTCGGCCGAGCGGCGACTCCGCCGCGGGCTCGGCCTTGACGCCGAGCAGGGCCGGAGTGCCGGAGGAGTGCGATGAGGATCGGGAGGAGGAAGAGGAGGAGGAGGACCCGAACCTCCTTGGCGCCCATGGCCCGACGCGTCGGTGCTGCGCCGGGGGGTACGCCAACGGCGGGTCGTTGCTGCCCTCGAGGTACGTGAGCACGCCCTCAAGTGTGCGGCCGGGGACGCCCCACCAGAGGTGGCGCCCCTCGCTGTTCTGGCGGCCGCCGACCACCGGCGCGCCGTTGGTGGACGCCAATCGCTACTGCTGGCGGCGCTCGAAATACGCCGCCCAGGCCGCGTGGTTGTCGGTGGCGTACTGGGGGAGGGAGAGTTGGGCGTCGGTGAGGGACGCGCGCACGATCTCGACCTCCTCGGCGAAGTACTTCGGCTTCGCCACGGCGTCGGGCAACGGGGGAATGGGCACAGGCGAGTGCAACGGCGGGGGCGGGGCAACGGCGGGGGTGGGGCTGGTGTGGGCACAGGCGAGTGCAGGGCACCGGCTTTTATAGCCGGGCCGCGCCCGTGTGTACGCGTGCGAGGGAGGAGAGGCGTCGGCGCGCCGCCCCGTGAAGCGCCGCCCGTGAGGAATCAATGGCAAGGCTGACCGGCGGCAGCCTTGCCATTGATTTCCCGCGGGAACCGAGGCCGTTGGGGGAAGACGAGGCGCCGAGTCACTGACGCGGCTGGCCCGCGTCTTTTTCGCGCCAAAACAGCTCGCCCCGGCGCCCCCGGGCGCCCCCAAGCGCGCCGGGTTCAGGCTGGGTCCGCCGGCGCTGTTTTCGGCCCAAGCCGGCGAAAATCGGGCTCCTGGGGGCGCGACTGGGCCGTTTTTCTGGCGCCGGCGCGAAAAAATCGCCTGGGGAGGCCTTCCTGGGGGCGCGGCTGGAGATGCCCTAAGGCGTCTGAATCCGAATCCAACACAGAGGGGCACGCCGTCCCCGAGACTCCAACTAACCTTGCTTTTGCTGTCTCGTAGCTTCGTCTCTTCCTCGTCTACGATTTGTAGAAATTGTAGAATGGCTAGAATATTGCGTTGTTGTATATTATATTGACCTGATCCTCGTATGAGGGGTATATATAGGAGTACAACGTGGGAAGAGGATTGGAGTACAAGGCAAGTCATTGTTGGTTTTAGCCAAATCTATCTCTATCTCTCTAATCCCTAACTAACATGTTTGTACTTCTAACATTTCCCCTCAGTCGTAGCGTGAGTGAAGCGGACGATTGCGACTGAATTTGAAGTATCGTGCTCGCGTCGTCTTCTTCGCTTCACCATCATCACTTGCATCTTTGATGGGTCAACACCTGGCGGTGACTGTGTCCCCTTCCCCTTCCGGTGCCTTCCTTGTCTCTCCACTATTCCCTCCCGCAGTCATAGCGGGAGCGGCGTGGACGCTGGTGATGACATGGACGTTGTTGACTGGAGTTGTTGCCGATGTGTTGTTATAGACCAAGCCATTAATGCCCTGATGTCGAGGTAGCCGATCATGATGATGTAGCCGTGGTCGATGATGTAGTCATTGTGGATGATGAAGCCGCACAAAGCCGGAGGTGCAAAAAAAATGCGCTATGACGGAGCTGCAGACGTGGACGATGCACCTTGCGGGTGTCAGAGGGTGTCGTCGCAGATGAGTCCGCCGGTTTTGCCAAGACTGAAGAAAACCCATCGAGCACACATCGATTTTGCCAGAACCGTGCGGCCGTGTAGGGTCGTCACTGTAGTGACGCCGTGTCGATGTAGTCGTGCCGTCATGGATGACGCGGTCGATGCCGTCGTCGTGACACGGTCATTGCCGTCGTTGTGGTCGCGTCTTGCAGAAAAATCTATCAGAGAACGCTAGTTGTCCATCTCGTGTACGAGGCGGCGGCGGTGTTGACGATGATGTTGATGAAGACCCTGACGATGAAGTGTCGGCGGTGCAGTGGCGTGTCCATGATGATGCGTCGTTTGGAGGCGTCCCTCGTGGCGACGGGGTGTCGATGCCGTGTTGTACCGAAGAAGTTGACAAAGAATTGCAGGCTTTCCACACCGTCCTGGTCATGTGGTTGATGTCACTTCTCGTGGATGTGCTCGACGAAGAATGTGGGCTCGTAGCCTGGCATGATGAAGTCGTACAGCTTGATGGAGAGGTCCAGCTCGGCGCGGAGATGTCGGTGTAGACCAGCGCGTCATCTATGCTGGTGTGGTCACAGGGGTCCATGACTGTCGATGAAGCACTGCTGGCCTTGCGTGTGTCCGTGGCAGCCGGTGAAGCAGCAGAGGAGGCGAGTCCGGTTCAGCATGGAGTATCATGTCCTACGTTCAGAGTCCATGGCATGCACTGCACGTGCATCACGTATACGGCCAGGAGTCAAGACATGTGTTTTTGCTGACGCCTGAGTTGCATGTTCATGGAGTAGGCGAGGCTGCAGGTTGTGGCCTTGAACTGCGAGACGATCACGGTGTGTTATTGTGGTTCCGGGATATGGTGGGCGCGCGCGTGCGGTTGTAGTTGATGAAGCCGGCTAGATCAGATCGAAGCGGGAGGCGCTCCGTATGACCCGTTCTCGCGCGTAAGTCTGATCGATTCGGTCACTGCCCAACCAAAGCAGCGTTCCTCCTGTGCGTGCGGTCGCATGTCGCCGCTGTCGCCCGCCGGGCGGAGTCGACGAGGTTGGAGCCGGCGCCCCGCGGTTCCATGTAGCCGCGCTCGGGAGATCGCCCTCCCGTGATCGACACACGGCTGGTTCGCTCGGTGAAGACGGATGATGCAGATGGCTGACCTGCGTTGCTCCCGTCCGGCGTCTGTGCAGGACGCGTAGATGGTGCGGCGGTCTCCTATTTGTCGGCTTGTTCGGCCGGCCTGCGCTGCTCCTCGCATGATGCCCGCATGTTGATGTAGAGCGGACGTGGTGATGGAGGGTTGTCGAGGCGGGAAGGAAGTCTGAACGTGGACGTAGCGTCCCGCTTGAAATTGCTGGTCCGGCGGACGGATGGTCGATATAGAGCCCGTGCGTTTGTGTCATCGTCCCGGCCGTATCGGAATAGCGTCATGCATGGAGTTGCTCGAGTTGAAGTAGATTGATCTGCCGCGTCGTGGAGTTGCCGGCATCTGGTGCTTCGTGACGCATCTGCTCGCGCTCTTTTGGAGCCGATCGTGTGCTTGAACCTGGCTAAAATCCATCAGACCACATCCATCATGTGCCTGGATTAACACATGGACGTGGGATGCTCTTGGCCTGCTGATGTTGGTGTGCACCGGGAGGAGACCTGCCTGTATCGGGTAGGGTAGATCACTCACGATCTCGCGTTGGAGTCGATGTCGGCGCAGCTCCAACGGGACGCCTGGGCCCTTCGACCTTCGTGCGCTGCTCCTCTGGATCGTCCTAGAGTCGCCGGCCGCCCGTGCCCCGTGGTACGTGGCGCGTCAATCGTGCACCCTTGCACATCTCTAAAAAAAATCTACTAAAGAAAATTTCAAAATTGATCTAATCTGAACTAGAAAATCGATCTTTTTGATTGATCGGGTGCCGCGCCCCCGAGGAGGAGAGATTAATCTCCTCGGGGGCGGCGCGCTGCGGAAGTGGTGAGAAATCCTAGGATCCGCGTCGTGAGACTAACCGCTCTAATACCATATAAAAATTGTAGAATGGCTAGAATATTACAGGAAAAGGTCCATTTTAAACCTTGAATTTGTAGAGCTTAGCTAAATCGAACCCTCAACTCCGAGTCCCGGTCGTTCGCACCCCGAACTTATCAATCCCGGTCTAAATTAAACCCTGGAGCTATTTGGCGCACCGGGAAAGCGACGATCCCGGGATTACATCTCTCAGTTTACTTCTTTGGTGGGCCGGCCAGCCTAAAAATAGTCATGTTTTTTTATGAATTCAAAAAATTGTGCTTGATATTGAAAAATGTTCGCAAATCAGAAACAATGTTTGGAAATTAAAAAATATTATTAAATACGAAAAATCTTCAGGAGTTTGAAAACATGTTCGGGAACTAAAAATTATTATTAAATACGAAAAAACTTTAGGAGTTTGGAAAAATGCCCGTGAAATAAAACAATGTTCGGAAATCTGGAAAAAAGGGAAACTAAAAAAATTCTTAAATTTGAAAAATCTCCAGGAGTATGGAAAAATCGCAAACTCAAAAATGGTTCGCAAAATTGAAAAGGTTTCTTGCATTTAAAAAAAAATCGTGAACTCCAATTTTTTTTGAATATTAAAAACTATTTATGAATTTGAAAAAAATATCACGAACTAAAAAAATGAAAAAAAATGTTCACGAACTCAAAAAATGTTCGCAAAATTTAAAAGTGTTCTAAAAATATATGAGATTGACAATTGTTTGCGAAGTTGAACAAATATCGACAAACTCGAAACATGTTGGCAAAGTCATAAAATATTTGTGAATTCTAATTAGTTTACATGAGTTTTTAAAAATATTCACAAGTTTGAAAGATGTTCACGAATTTTAAAAACCAGCTGTAGTCTCGTGCGGGCTGCCCAGTAACTGATTCTTTGCGTACCCGTGCCCACTTGCATAGCAAACTTAAGCTAGTTTTTTTTAAATGTCGTTCCGGCAATGGTCTAGTGTCTAGATTTTTTTCTATTTTGATTTTCTGTTTCCGTAATTTCTATTATCATTTTATATCCCTTTTTGTTTCTTTTTAATTTACAATTTCCTTAGGCCTTTTTATTTACATATTTGTTTTTATTTGTTTCTTTTTATTTTCCTTCCTGTATTTTATTATCATATTTAGTTTTTAAATACATGAACATCTTTCTCTTAAATATATGTTGAACATTTTTCAACTTCGTACTTTTTTACGCGAAAAACAGCTCCAGGGTTCGATTTAGACCGGGATTGATAAGTTCATGGTGCCAACGACCGGGATTCGGAGTTGAGGGTTCGATTTAGCTAAGCTCTACAAGTTCAAGGTTTAAAATGGACTTTTTCCTATATTATATTGACTTGACCCTCATATGGGGGGTATATATAGGAGTACAACGTGGGAAGAGGATTGGAGTACAAGGCAAGTCATTGTTGGTTTAAGCCAAATCTATCTCTATCTCTCTAATCCCTAACTAACATGTTTGTACTTCTAACACACATGAGGAATCGTCCGCTTCTTCCCCGCCTCCGGCATGGCTGCCGCCGCTGCCGAGTTACTCTTCCTCTAAAGCGGCCCGCCATCCGCGCGCACTCCCCGTCCATCTCCACGTGCACAAGTGGTGCCCATTTCCTTCTCCCCGAGCTCGCACCGCACTGCACCCAATGGACACCACGCCCACGGTCCTCTCTAAATTCCTCGTCTCCGACTGCTATCATCAGGTAGAACTCCCTAGCCATGGTTGGGGTCTGGATCTTCGAACTCAGAGAAGGAGACGTGGGACGGAAGGAAGAGCCGAGGAAAGAGGTTCGATTCACAGGAGGAAGAAGATAAGGTTTGTCCAATACAATGATCGATCCCCACACATGGATGCCTAACGGCCGTTTATACAGTAGCCACCGCTTGGCTCACACACTCACCCTCCGGCCCACACACAACCGGCCCATATACAAGGAGCGTAGCATGCCCCTGCTCTTAAGGACAGTGTGCCCTCACACTGATGCTAACTCAGGCAAGGCACTTGACCATTCCCAGGTCGCCATGGTCACAGGAAGACCACTCCAGGCAATCTTGTACTGTCGCCGGGTGCCACCACCGAATCTGACGAGCCTTGACCGAAGAACTTGCACAGGCTTGGACACTTGAGGCACCACAACAGCATACTGAAGACAATCGGTAGTGTTACCTGAAGCTGGTAGATCAGCTGGTTTGAGCAATGACACATGCATGACAGGGTGAATCTTGCTGGATGGCGGCAACGCCAGACGGTAGGAAACTGCACCCACTCTGTCAAGCACCTGATACGGCCCAAAGAACTTGAAACCCAACTTATGATTTGAGTGCCGAGAGACTGATTGCTGCATATAGGGCTGAAGTTTCAGAAATACCCAGTCCCCCTGTTGGAACACCCTGTCCGAGCGATGTTTATCCTCTTGCATCTTCATCCTGGATTGCGCCCGAAGCAAGTGTTCTCGAATCAATGCTGTCATAGCATTGCGCTCCGCTAACCAGCTCGAGAGATCACTTGAAGCTGAACTCTGCAGGTTAGAAATGCCCAAATGGCGCGGAAGATAGCCATACAGTACCTGAAAGGGGGTAGCACCCAAAGCAGAATGATAATTAGTGTTGTACCAGTACTCTGCCTGGGAAAGCCAATGTGCCCACTTCTTGGGAGCAGATTGAACCATACACCTCAAAAACGTCTCCAAACACTGATTTAGCTTCTCTGTTTGACCGTTAGTCTCAGGATGATTGGCAGTACTCATGTTCATTTTAGTGTCTGACAAGTGGCACCACTCCTGCCAAACTATACTGGTGAAAAGAGGATCTCGATCAGTGACCAATACCTGAGGCAAGCTGAAAGAACATGCGGTGCCCCCATGTTTGGTTTTGGTAATTGATGACAATCTCTATGGACTAATGGTTACCTTGAGTTATATTTGAAGGTTTTGCCCATAGGCTTTTCTTCAAGTCCATGTGTTCGTTTCAAGGAGTTTATGAGTTGACCAAGGTGCTATTAAGGAATTATCCAAAGATTGGTCATGTGAGTGTTGAGCTTATTGCAAGCATGTCTTGAAGAAGAAGATTGTGTGATCATTCATGTTTACCTTCAAGACATCATCCAAATGAAGAGAGTTGGAAAGATTCAAGGTTGATCAAGACTAAGTCAATAGTGAATCAAGTTGATCAACTCACAAAGCATAGAAGATGTACCGAGAGGGATCAAGTGATCCCATGGTATGGTAAGCATTGTCCATTGCACTTTGTGTACTAACCCATGGTCTATGTGAGAGTTCTATGTGGGGTTAGGTACGTGTCCATGGGCTTGTGTCAAGAGGAAGATATCATACAACCCATGGAAAGGATGACATCAAGTGGTGATCGTCATTAAGATTGCCATGTGCAAGTTCAAGTGGAGCATCACGAAGAGATCAAGTGCTTGAATCTTGCCATCCATTGTGGTGTAAATGGACTTGTGAAGATGTGCCGAAGAGTGGCTCACCCACAATGGACTATGGAGGAGCAATCATCCAGTCTTCGTCGAGCCAACGCAATCAAGAAAGGTGGTCCAACTTGAGGGAGTCAAGATCGTCATCATCTAGCTCAAGTGAACCATGTGCAAGGCAAAGGTTTGCCCTTGATAGGTTTTCTATTTTACCGGTCTCGTGGTGGTAGTTGGGAGATCGGGTTATAGGATCGTCTACCGTATTATCAAGGGGGGCTCTCAAGTTGGTAGCTTGATCGTATCGTTAGTAGAGAGCTCAAATCATTGCATCCTTGCATCATGTTTCTTGGTTCTTGTTTGGTTCTCTTTGTGAGTCTCAGAGCTTATGGTCATCTTGATGACAAGCTTGAGTTCATCGAAAACGGAGTTTGCATGCGTCTTCTATGATGTTTTCGGTGTTGGAGGTTTTACCGGTCTTATCCGAGGAAGGGTTCTCACCATTTTCTTATGGGCCTTTTCTCATTTGCTTCTTATTGATATTTCTTTCAAGATTGTGTTAGCCCTTGTCGCTAGCTTTCCAACAAACTTGGTTTCATCGAATTTGGAGTCTGTTTGCAAAAGTTGTGGCAGTTTTGGTGTTTTGAAAAGGCTGCAGCGGTACTACCACGAATTGGAGCCTTCCAACTAGTTGTTTGAAATTAACCAAACTGCAGTGGCGGCTACTTGTGCACCTGCCCATTGAACCATCCAGTGCAGATGGCGGCTGATAATATATGATAATTTGCCTCTAATTTGTTGGAAGAAAATCGGGCTTCCCAAGTAGTGACTTGCTCATACTCAATAAACAGCTCATCCAGACAAGTGTGGCCCGATGTGTCGATGTAGACCAGGCCACAAGAGACGGACGGTAAAGACAACTGTAACATCAAAGGCGACATAGACAAATGAACCGGCCATGGCGTTGTAAGCCGGTGCGGACGGGAAAGTTGTCCTCCTTGTTGTAAACCAGCGTGGTCGCGAGAGACGGTCACGGCGTTGTAAGCCGGCGCGGTCGCGAGAGACGACCACGGCGTTGTAAGCTGGTGTGGGAGTCCGTTGAGTAACGACGACCACCTGTGCCAAAAGATGTTGGCGTGCCTCCATCTCCGTGGTATAATATCACTTTTTATCATAAATAATTGCTCTGCATAAACAATATTGCAGACCAAGCCAAAAATAAACTGTTCTTTGACAAAATAAATATGTGCTAATAAAACAAACTTAGATGAATATCACCTGATATGTTAGGCCAGAAATAACCCGCCATGGAGTTGATGATATCTTATGGTGAAACTGAAATCACTCACGGGTAAGCCGGACGTAGTTTTTATAAGCCGGTGCGGCCGGGGAGGGTCGGAACCGGCGTTATAAGCCGGTGCGGACAGGCGAGTCAGCCGCGTCATGTTGATGTAAATTGGACCGCGGGGGTGGCGGCTTGCGCACGCCCGCGGGGCATCATGGCACGGACGAACGTCTGTGCAAGACATTGGTGGCGCGCGATCCATATCAGCGGTAGAACAACCCCTTTGTCATGAACAATTATCCTGCGTAAAATATCGCAAGACCAAACAATTGTTTTCTGATGAATTAATATATGTGATGAAAAAACTTTGGAAATATAGCACCTGATTTTTTGTCGGATAAGGCGGACACTGATGCCGGATAATATTGGACATAGTCTTGGTTTTTTTTTCAACGCCTCATCCTTTGACTGATGCCGATAGCTCCGGCTGCTGCGTTTGTATTTCCTTTGTTCTCTCAGCCGCTGAACATAATCATGAAGCTTTATTTTGCTCAGATGTAATATTTGACTTCCTCCGACTCAGAGGTGAGCCTCGGCGGTTTTGACTCGGCTTCAGGGCCGGTTGGGGCATGTGACAGCTGCCGAGGCCAGCCGCACCGACGGCGGCGGCGCCACGGCAATTTTGGCAATGGTTCAACACCACGTTGACTTGATGCGTGACCACAGTTGTCTTTGGTTTGATCTCAGTGAGCCGTACTAGTCTGACCTTGGTACACAAGTCCAATAACAAACCCCAAACTTCCAGTGTATCTGTAACCAGGGAGCATGCCTCCTCTACGCTCGTGGTGAGCACTTCAGATATTGTCTTAAGTTTTAGCACCGTCCCTCATGACTTTTGACATAGACACGGCAATAGTTGAAGTACCCAAAGGATCAGACTGCCAATCACCACTGTAGAAAATATCGATCAATCTGAGCAAAAGAGATGGCTCTGCCCTGGTCAGCTATTTGAGTGATAAGGAGAGGAGATTCTGGCCTTCTGGTATTTCATGGATGATAGATTCTGACACAGTCCTTGGAAAGTAGCATCATCTGTAGTTATTTGTCCAACAAGCTGGCTTCCATCGTGACTAAGAAAGATCGATTTAACAGGAGGATTTTTCCACCATGGAGATGCCTTGGAAACGGCCGGCGACTCGACAAGGCCGCGCAAAACAGCAGCGGCATGAAGCGAGGTGCGCGAGGCCGGCGAGGTGTTTAACCGTACTGTGCCATCCCATGGAATCGGTGATTTATTTAAGCTTTAACCTCTGCAACCTCATGTTTAGCAGCACTGCTCCTCTAGAATTTCAGTGTCGACTGCAGCCGAACAAGTGCTGCACTTTTCCTTAGTATCAAAAACTAAATCCTTCAGAATTAGGCTTAGCCTGAACTTCAACTTGTTGAAGATCTAAACTGTTGTAAAGCTCGTTCACTACTTCTTTCCTATATTTCACACTTGTTGCTCCAGCAAAGGCAACTCGCAACCAGCGGTTCAGAATAGAAACTGGTCAAGGCAAGGTGAAGGCGGCGACTCACAGCGTCTCGCGCCAGCGGCGACTCGAGGTAGGAACAGCGACTCAGCGCGGCTGCAACGCAGGTCAATGAGGTAAGGACGCCTCGGGGACGGAGGGAGCGCACTGGCGGCTTAAGGCCGGGCCCGGCAGTGGAGGAGCAAGGGCGCGGGCGTGGGCGGTAAGCCGGCGCGCGTGGATGGCAGCAACTGACTGTAGTGGCCAGCCGGCGCGCCGGGTGCAGCAGTACTGAGTCGGCGCGATAGGAGGCGGGTTACCCGACGCCGGCAAGGAGATACCGCAGCGGCGGTTCAGGCAGGCGATTCAAGGCGGGCGGCTCGAGGTCGCTCCGGTGAGGGAGGGCCCCTGGTCATAGTGGCGGCTCAGAGTCGGGCGTCTCAGCATAGCTCCGGCGAGGGAGAGCCCCTGGCCGTAGTGGCGGCTGGTGACACGCGGGACGAACCACAACAGCGGAAGCAGAAGGCGGCTCGGCAGCAGTTGTTTCAACGGAAATCTGCACGGGGCGGCTCGGAAGCTGGCCACGGTGGAGTTGGACGGGAAAGTCACATCCATGGAGGTCGAGTCCGTGTCCACCCGTGGGTCTTCCTCCGGGTCGTGGCCGGTTTCGAGGTCGAGTCCAATTCCTACTTTCCTGATGTATGGAACAATCGCCGCTTTTCCTTATGTGCACCCATCGTAGTATGCACGAATCAATAAGGTTTGGTGGATTGGCACTGCTGCTTTCGATTTAACCATAAGCCGTCAGTACGGATCAGATCTGTAGTGGAAAACTCCCTAGCCTCAAGAACACGCTCCAAATTTTTTTGACATGACGTTGGATCACCGGATCGTAAGTATGTGCCATAGCATGCAATGCAACCCTTAACTTCTGATATTAGATCCCCTCAAACCGGCTTTTCTTCATCCGGAAAATTGCAAGCTTCTCAATCCCTAGGAAGATCCCTCCAAGAACTCAACACCACCGTGCGCGAGCCCCACGGTGGGCGCCAACTGTCGCGGAATTGTCACGGCAGATGTCCTTAGTGTCAGGACTTAGTCGCAAGGCCAACGCATCTATGTGGTAGCTTGAGAGGGGTTGATCGGGACGAGAGACGCAACATGCAAGACAAGGATTTAGACAGCTTCGGGCCCCAGGAAATATCATCCGGTAATAACCCTACATGCTGTTTGTGGCTATGTCTCATTATGATCATGAGAGAGTCGCCGGTAAGCCGGCTCTTTGTGTCTAGCCCTAGAGATTGTTCTTGTTTTTTCTTTGGGGAGCCCTACTCTTCCTTATATAAGTTAGAGGGGCGGGTTACATGTGGAGTTCAAACAGGATCAGGACTAGCCTATCTTGTACTACAAGCCAGATACAAGTCTGGGTCTTGATTCCTTGTAAGGGAGATATTCCTCACGCCTTTCCTCTTAAGCCGGCCTATCATAACGTAAGCCGGCCTTCTGGGCCTTGAGCCTCCTGGGCCCCCGGGTCTTGTCGCTCCTCTGATCCGCTTGCCAGGTCACCCATAAGTCGCCAGGATTGGGTGGGTCACTTAGTGTGTCGTCCAGTCAGGGCGGGTCATTAGTGAGTCGCCAAGTCCGACCGGGTTATACTTCCGGCCGGGTTACACCGCGGGGTATATCCCCGACAGGTTTTGAAAGTCTTGAGCATGCATGTTTACTTCATGTATTTCATTTGGCATGCTTTCTTTCTTTGACTCGATATATAGCGGAAACTCCACCTAGTCTCAATTTGGATGAGATGTGCATGAAATTCATTTTCATATCTATATGCACATATTTATATGGAGTTTGTCCTATGTATTGGTGTTTCTAACTATTTGGTCCCGATGAGTTTGGGTACCGTTTAGTTTGTGTTGTTCTTCTAGGAACATTTGGAGATGCATTGGATGCTCGGCTCACTCACAAGGAAGGTGTTGTCACCATGTGCATATTGGAGTCAAGCTAGGATGATCAATGAACTACTATCTACCTTCAATTGGTATCTACTACATCCTTCCAATGATATCTCGATAATAAGTATCTATTCATGCTTTCTTCTCTTGCATTCAATCTTGTGTAGGTTGCATCTTGGCATGATATTCATTTCATATCTTGTGATACTTGTTTCCTTTCTCAAAGCATCCCAACGATGATCTCTTGTTGCTAGTTGTGATGCCTTTGATGGATGTGTGTTTGGACTTCATTTATATACAATAAGACCATATCTAGCCAAGTGCTATGTTTTCAAGCAAATATCTTATTGGTATATTTATGACTTCCTTCTGGATATCTTGTTCCTTCGTGTTGTAACTATTTTGGGTGTACATCCTTTTTTGTAGATATATATATCATCATGATTTCGTCTACATAGAACCTTATACACTTGAGAGAAATTACATCTCTAGTTGATATCCTTTCTTTCATGTCCACCTTGTCTTTCTTATGTTATTTACTTGGTGGCTCCGTGAAAGCTTTTGCCTTGAGTGCGTGTCCTCTATCGTTGCATCTTGTTGCACTCTTGTGTGGTGAAGATTATTTTCCTCTTGCTTATCTTTACGAGGTTTTTGCCATCTTAATTGGTATCCCTCGTCTTGATGAGCCTCCCCTCGTCTATCTTCACCACGGGTTGTCACAAGCATAGGTTCTCTTTTGCTTATTAGTAAGCTTGTGAACCCATTTGCCAGTTGTGTGTGGGAATGATAGGCCTTGCACCGTGTGCCTCATTCTTTCCAGACAATGTTGATGCTTAATGCTCATCCTAATTTTAGTCTTCTCAAGTGCTTCGCCATGACTCACACACATCATTTTGGTTGAGCCTATTCTTAAGTTGCCTCTTTTACATGTTGCTCAACCATGTGCTTGTTGCAAGTGCTAGGCTTTATCTCCTATTTGCCCACTTGCACTTGTTGTAAGTTTCTATTGATTTTGGGGGAGCTGTGATCCTATTTTGTGCACTTTGTATCCAATTACAAAACATTCTTATTTGTGCACAGATCATGGGGAGCTTCTCTAGTTTCTTTAGAACACTCCTCGTCTCATATCATAATATCCTTCATTCATGTGGCTCATAGGATCTTTGGTCTAGTTGGTTCAATTGATATCCTTTGATTGCTTGCTTCAATTGGTATCTTTTGATTGCTTGTTTCTCTCTTTGTTATGTCTTTGTGGCATATCATTCTTTTGCAATCTTTGGGCCTCAATATAGTTTGTGTTCCTCCAAGTATTTACCGTTGGATATGTGTATTGCATTCCACTCTCTTGTTGAGAAATACACAATTTATGGAGGACCACAATTTATATTGGCCTTCTTAGATTTTCGCCCATTTTGGCAATCGATGCCAATGGGGGAGAAGTTTCAGAGAGTTTTGTGGAGAAGTTTAGTGAGTTATCTCCTCTTGCTTTGGTTTTGTTCCTAAGCATTTGCATCTCATTCTCCTGCATCATTGCATTGCATTGTGATGCATAACTCCTTGTATAAACTCTCTTGAAAGTGATTGTCATCAATTACCAAAATGGGGGAGATTGAAAGAACATGCGGTGCCCCCATATTTGGTTTTGGTAATTGATGACAATCTCTATGGACTAATAGTTGCCTTGAGTTATATTTGAAGGTTTTGTTCATAGGCTTTTCTTGAAGTCCATGTGTTGGTTTCAAGGATTTTATGAGTTGACCAAGGTGCTATTAAGGAATTATCCAAAGATTGGTCATTGTGAGTGTTGAGCTTATTGCAAGCATGTCTTGAAGAAGAAGATTGTGTGATCATTCATGTTTACCTTCAAGACATCATCCAAATGAAGAGAGTTGGAAAGATTCAAGGTTGATCAAGACTAAGTCAACAGTGAATCAAGTTGATCAACTCACAAAGCGTAGAAGATGTACCGAGAGGGATCAAGTGATCCCATGGTATGGTAAGCATTGTCCATTGCACTTCATGTACTAACACATGGTCTATCTGAGAGTTCTATGTGGGGTTAGGTACGTGTCCATGGGCTTGTGTCAAGAGGAAGATATCATACAACCCATGGAAAGGATGACATCAAGTGGTGATCGTCATTAAGATTGCCATGTGCAAGTTCAAGTGGAGCATCACGAAGAGATCAAGTGCTTGAATCTTGCCATACATTGTGGTGTCAATGGACTTGTGGAGATGTGCCGAAGAGTAGCTCACCCATAGTGGACTATGGAGGAGCAATCATCCAGTCTTCATCGAGCCAACGCAATCAAGAAAGGTGGTCCAACTTGAGGGAGTCAAGATTGTCATCATCTAGCTCAAGTGGACCATGTGCAAGGCAAAGGTTTGCCCTTGATAGGTTTTCTATTTTACCGGTCTCATGGTGGTAGTTGGGAGACCGGGTTATACGATCGTTTGCCATACTATCAAGGGGGGCTCTCAAGTTGGTAGCTTGATCGTATCGTTAGTAGAGAGCTCAAACCATTGCATCCTTGCATCATGTTTATTTGTTCTTGTTTGGTTCTCTTTGTGAGTCTTAGAGCTTATGGTCATCTTGATGACAAGCTTGAGTTCATCGAAAACGGAGTTTGCATGCGTCTTCTATGATGTTTTCGGTGTTGGAGGTTTTACCGGTCTTATCCGAGGAAGGGTTCTCACCATTTTCTTATGGGCCTTTTCTCATTTACTTCTTATTGATATTTCTTTCAAGATTGTGTTAGCCCTTGTCGCTAGCTTTCCAACAAACTTGGTTTCATCGAATTCGGAGTTCGCTTGCAAAAGTTGTGGCAGTTTTGGTGTTCTGAAAAGGCTGCAGCGGTACTACCGCGAACTGGAGCAGATGTAATTTTTTAGTACCGCTCCAGAGCGGTACTACCGCGGCTCCTACAGTGGTAGTACCACTCCGGACCAAAAACTCGTCCCAAGTCCTGCGGTGGTAGGCCCGGATGTAATTTTTTAGTACCACTCGCAAGCAGTAGTACCGCTACCCTTAACAGTAGTACCACTACCCCTAGCGGTAGTACCATGAGGTTAAGCGGTACTACCGCTCCGACGGTTCTTCTGGCCTTTTTGCCTTCTCGGTGTTGTGTTTCGAAGGGGCACTAACGCCCTAGTGGTAGTACCGCTCCTTGGAGCGGTAGTACCGCTCTGTGCGGGCTGTGAGCATAACGGTTGGATTTTTCTTCACCTATAAAAGGGGGTCTTCTTCCCCATTGAACCAAATCCTTTGAGCTCGTGTTCTTCCCCCATTGTTGACCTTCCCCGAGCTTGCTATCTCTCAATCCCTCCATGGATTCTTGCTAGTTTTGGGGGGAAAAGAGAGAGGAGATCTAGATCCACGTTTCCACCAATCACTTTCTCCTCTAAGTGAGGAGAACCCCTTGGATCTAGATCTTGGAGTTCTTCGTGTTCTTCTTTCGTTCTTCCTCTCATTTTCCTCCCTAGCTCCGTGTGCCCTTGCAATTGCATTTGGTGCATCGGTTTGAGTTCTCCTCGGTGATACATGGAAGTGAAGTTTGAGAAGCTTATTACTCTTGGGTGTTTGGGCACCCTAGAGCTTGTTCCTTTTGGGTGCCTTGGCGCTCTAGACGGTTGGTGGTGTTCGGAGCTCAATCATTGTGGTGTAAAGCTCCGGGCAAGCGTCGGGGTCTCCAATTAGGTTGTGGAGATCGTCCCGAGCAATTTGACGGGTTCCGGTGACCGCCCCCAAAGGTTGCCAAAGTGTACGGGTTCGGTGACGGCCCCCAAGGGTTGCCATTTGTACGGGTTCGGTGACCGCCCTCAAGGGTCCCTTAGTGGAATCGCGGCATCTTGCATTGTGCGAGGGCGTGAGGAGATTACGGTGGCCCTAGTGGCTTCTTGGGGAGCATTGTGCCTCCACACCGCTCCAAATAGAGATTAGCATCCACAAGGGTGTGAACTTCGGGATACATCGTCGTCTCCGCGTGCCTCGGTTATCTCTTATCTGAGCCCTTTACTTATGCACTTTACTTGGTGATAGCCATTTTGTTCTTTGTCATATATCTTGCTATCTCATAGTTCCTTATCTTGCTTAGCATAAGTTGTTGGTGCACATAGGTGAGCCTAGTTGTTTTAGGTTTTATGCTTGATAAATTAACCGCTAGGTTTATTCCGCATTTGTTCAAGCCTAAACCGTAATTATTTTAAAGCGCCTATTCACCCCCCCCCCTCTAGGCGACATCAACGATGTTTCACAAGCCATTTAGTTTATATACATTATCCAGGTACACTTGAGCTACTGTCAGGGCAGTGAATGGATGAGCCAGAGGAATGAAATGGCCGTATTTACCGAACTTGTCGATAACCACCAGAATAGTGTCATAAGACTTGCTTTTGGGAAGCCCGGAGATGAAATCCATGCTCACCATGTTCCAAGCTTCTTTAGGCACAGTTAAGGGACTAAGAAGCCCAGGTTTCTTGATGTGCTTAGACTTGGCTTGCTGACAAATCGTATACTTTCTCACAAAGTCCTGGATGTGTTGTTTCATGGCAGGCCAAGAAAACAATGCCTTAATTCTTTGGTAAGTGGCCTAAAACCCAGAGTGCCCACCCACTCCACTTGCATGTAACGAGAGCATAATAACCTGATGGGCCTCCTTATTGCCGCCCAGCCACACTCTATCATGATGCTTGATGATACCTTGCACCAATTGGAACCCTTTGTCATTGGAACCAGTGAGACTAAGCTCAGATAATAATTCCTTGGCCTGTGGGTCTTGCAAGTATCCTTCACCTACAGTTTCCAACCATTGCGGAGTGCCAAAATTCATAGAATGAAGAGTAGCAGACTCTGGCACTATGGATAAGGAATCTGCTGCAGTATTCTCCTTCCCTTTCTTGTACACTACAGTATATGTAAAGCCCATGAGCTTAAGTAGTGCTTTCTGTTGCATGGAATTGCTCACCTTCTGTTCAGTCAAGTGCAAAAAACTCTTATGATCAGTGCTGATAATGAAAGGAGCATGATGCAAATAAGATTGCCACTTATCAACTGCCAAAATAACAGCCAAACACTCTTTTCATAAGTGGACAGGGCCTGAGCCTGTGGACCTAAGGCTTTACTGAGATAGGCAATAGGGTGACCAGATTGCATGAGTACTGCTCCAATGCCCACATTACTGAAGGGAATATGCCCTAGAGGCAATAATAAAGTTATTATTTATTTCCTTATTTCATGATAAATGTTTATTATTCATGCTAGAATTGTATTAACTGGAAACTTGATACATGTGTGAATACATAGACAAACATACACTAGTATGCCTCTACTTGACTAGCTCGTTGAATCAAAGATGGTTAAGTTTCCTAGCCATAGACATGAGTTGTCATTTGATTAACAAGATCACATCATTAGAGAATGATGTGATTGACTTGACCCAATCCGTTAGCTTAGCACTTGATCGTTTAGTATGTTGCTATTGCTTTCTTCATGACTTATACATGTTCCTATGACTATGAGATTATGCAACTCCCGTTTACTGGAGGAACACTTTGTGTGCTATCAAACGTCACAACGTAACTGGGTGATTATAAAGGTGCTCTACAGGTGTCTTCGAAGGTACTTGTTGAGTTGGTGTATTTCAAGATTAGGATTTGTCACTCCGATTATTGGAGTGGTATCTCTGGGCCCTCTCGGTAATGCACATCACTATAAGCCTTGCAAGCAATGTGACTAATGAGTTAGTTGCGGGATGATGCATTACATAACGAGTAAAGAGACTTGTCGGTAATGAGATTAAACTAGGTATTGAGATACCGACGATCAAATCTCGGGCAAGTAACATACCGATGACAAAGGGAACAACGTATGTTGTTATGCGGTTTGACCGATAAAGATCTTCGTAGAATATGTGGGAGCCAATATGAGCATCCAGGTTCCGCTATTGGTTATTGACCGGAGACGAGTCTCGGTCATGTCTACATAGTTTTTGAAACCGTAGGGTCCGCACGCTTAAAGTTCTGTGACGATTTGTATTATGAGTTTATGTGTTTTGATGCACCGAAGGTAGTTCGGAGTCCCGAATAAGATCGGGGACATGACGAGGAGTCTCGAAATGGTCGAGACGTAAAGATCGATATATTGGACGACTATATTCGGACATCAGAAAGGTTCCAAATGATCGAGCTGCCATCTGTTACTGTCGAGACCGTTGCCTCCAACGCGCCACCGGAGCTATCCAAAATTTAAGAAAACAAAACCTGTGTCCTCATCCTCTTCTGAGAGTCTTCTCCCACGCAGCAGCCACAGGCATACAAATACTAACACCACAGGCACAACCACACATACGATTGGCATGCACCAATCTACCCACCAGACTCACTAGTCAAGCACTCGAGCATAACAGGTTAGCAATCCTCAGCTTCCTTTCGTACTACTCCGGTCGTTCTATGTCACTCCAAGCGTTCGTTACCATTGACCGGTTCTCTTGTATTGCAATTTGCAAGTAGGCAATGAAAGCGGGGGGAGCAACCGCCAGCGTCCAAGTCGTTCCGACCGACGCCTTCGTCGCCATGGCTTACAACACCGGCTGAGTCAGGGTGTTCGTCGACTCCAACAAGAAGGTCACGAAAGCTCCCAGGATTGGCTAGCTAGCTGCGCTCTCATGCTTACGTTTGTAAGGATAAATCCGGACGTAATTCTGTCTAGCTGTACCATGTAAGCGTGTGTACTGATGTATTAGGAAGATGCTCCAGTGCGCCTAGATCTGATTAGAGAAGATACAAAACGAGAACAGGTTGGGGAATAGTAAATTAATGAAATACCGATACATGCAAGAAAATTTAGTGCAAACGTAGATTACGACCATATCACTAACAGATTGGTGTCACTCTTCTGTTACTAAAAACAACTCACAGCGACATAGTTCCAGCCATGCTTTTTTTTTCACTACAAATATTTGTCCGAGACAAAGTGACATACTGACACTGTTCAGGAGTGTTTCATGATGCTGCCAGCATATTGCTCTGTAAATAGAAACAGTAAACGTATCTTTCACCACGCACACAAAAATAGTTCGAGTCTGAAGATTGGTCAGGTTGGTTACTTCAGGTAGTCAGCGTTACAAAAACAAACAAATAAATAAATGTGAGAATAAAAAACCTGAGAAAAGATTGGTCAGATCATGTAAACTGGGTTGAGTCATGCTGCTGGCGTGGAGAAGGTGCAGACCAGTGATGTGGACCCACAATGTAACGGTGCCTGCGCCCCTTGTGTCCGTGCACAACATTAGTACTCATATAACGAGTCACCTGAGAAAAGCCCTCTGCAAACCTCTGCAAAGATGTTCCTCCAGCACAATGTTACTACACCATATGTTCGATGTCTGTGCGTGAAAAGGTCGATGAGATTCTCTTCGAGTTAGAGATTCACAGCTTGCTCAAACGTTTAGAGGCGGCTAGCCCTGGATCTGGCAAGGCGATTGTGGAAGAGGCTATCAGAAACCAAAGAAAGAAGAGTGGTGCCACAGGAAAGGCGTCCACAGCTGCTTGATGCTTGATGGCAGTCTTTTGATTGTCCTTATTGTGT
Organism: Triticum aestivum; assembly: GCF_018294505.1. NCBI lineage: Eukaryota > Viridiplantae > Streptophyta > Magnoliopsida > Poales > Poaceae > Triticum > Triticum aestivum. The sequence continues at coordinate 73,449,527 of NC_057795.1, forward strand.
GGCTTGTCTCGGTGGTCTTGGCTGAGATTCTCTCGTTGGATGGTTCTTTGCGATGTTGTTGTGTGGGGGTTGGTAGTCGTTATGTGTTGGGTTGTCGGGCTGATCATGCACTTATGGGGTTGCTTGTTCTGTGAGTAGTCCTCGGGTGGTAGGTTTGTATTGGTTTTTGCCCGGTTTTCCAGTAATTAACCAGGCAACTCTCTTCTGCTTAATTAATCGATGAGGCAAATCTTTTGCCTCCGTTTCGAAAAAAAAAACTCCACTAAAAGAATTCCGACATAATGACATGGCCATAATTCATGCCAATAGTGTGACAAGTCATATAGCAACAACAAGGATCAATCAGGTAGCAATGAACCATATTAGCAAGAACACTGCACTGCAATAGAACATATACCAACAAGGATCAATCAGGTAGCATGAAAGGATATGAAAAAAAAAGACTAGTAACAAACATAGACAGCATAGCATGGATAAGCAACAAGTCAAACACATTAGTAAATTTAGCAGTTCAAGTCGAACACATCACTGAAGGATCCCCTACTACTGACACTACATGTGTATCGGAATTCTTCCATTCATCCGTGGCAAATGGACTTTACAGATGCACAAGAAGAAACCTCCACCACAACCAACAACAGAAAATGATTTCACATATTAAGCAACCACTGCTTGGTTTATCATTCCCTGCGCCCACGATGCAGCCTCCCTGACTTCTTCGTCCGAATCAAGGCACTCCCTAAAGAATTCGACATGGAACAGGTGGTTCCTGAACAGATCTTTTGATATTGGGCCAAGTGTATCTGCAAGATCACCAAGGACTGCAACTGCAGCCTTTGTCACACTCTCATCCCTGAAAGCAGATATATGCATATACTGCTAAGAAACGGAACAGTCACTCATATAACTAAAAGAAATGGCAATGAAAATGATGTGCACCTGCTCCCATCCTTGTAGACAGCTTCAGTGAACTGCAATAGGTGGGTTGCATAAGGTACCATCAGCTGAGCTTTTGGACCTTTTATACCCTGTAATATGCCAGAGTAAGCCTCAAATATTCCCCGTCTGAGCTGATTACCATAGTGAACCATATCATCGTCACTTTGATCTAAAACTACAACAAGCTCAGCAGCTCCTTGAAGCATTGGCATGGCATATGGCAGGTATTTCTCAAAATTCTCGCCAATAGCAAGAGCAATATCTCCAAAGCATGAGAAAATGGGAGGTTTGACAGACCGGTTGAGCATTGGATTTGAAAGATCCTTGAGGAGAACAGTCATAATTCCATCACAGAATGGCAACACTTTATCTTCTAGTGTACGGCAAATGTCACCCACCACTCCAACAGAAATGGAGCATACTTGGTATTCTTCATGATTCTGCAAGCCTGCTTCAAGGTACTTGAAAAACTCCGGCATGTATTTTACAAAATCTGGACCGATAGCATCCGCAAGAACACCAATAGCAAGCATTGCTTCTTCATGTACAGTAGAACCGTGGCAAGCAAAGACACGAAGAAACAGAAACATCAACTGGTCAGCATTCTGGGTGATAATGGACTCCGCATCTGAGTTGCTCAGTTTCGGGAGGATGACCTGCAGTACACCGCACAGCAAAGCCTGCAGGTCACTCTGGTTCTCCTTGTCGCCTGATGAAAATACTTCGAGATCAAATGTCAAGTTCAATCTTCTCATGACCTCCTGCAATAACTGGCCTATAATGCTTGAAGTTTCATCTATGTTGCTGACTCTCACAATCTCATTCAATGCTTCATAAGCAGATGAACGAAGCCTAAAATGGGTCGCGCCAACACAGTCCGTAGCAGAAAGGAGAGCGGTGATGACACTAGGAAGATAAGGTGTAAGCACAGAGGAGATTGAATCTGCTGCATTTTCATAACCTTGGGCAAGAAAGTATATAGCTCCACAGACTTTCTCAGCCACATTTGGAACATCCTTACTACTCTCCAGCAACACTGTCATGATACGCGTAAGGTTTCCACTTGTTACAATCGGATTGACACTGGTTGGAGAATTCAAAAATTCAAACACACGCCCAAGAGTCCATGCAGTGGTGTCTTTTACCTGGCTGTTGGGATCTTTCATTGCATTGAGCAAGAAATCAAGTCCGGCATGTACCAGTGGAGCAAGTTTCGGAAGAGAAGGACCGTCAAGGATAGAACCAAATGCAAAAGTAGCTGCCTCACGACAATGCCAATCTGGATTTGTGATGTTAGCCTCAACAAATGGCATGACAAGAGGGACAATCGCATCACCAACAGCTTTAGCGATGAGTCTAAGGCACGTCCCACCACTCATGGAAATGTTCCACACATTATCATCTTGCTCTTGATCTTCCTCCTGCTTCAACAGAGTTTCGAGCAGCATTGGAGCAAGTGAAGGGAGTGCCTTTTCTATAAAGCGAAAATTTGCACTAGAGTCGGCATCGTCATATCCCTCATATTCTTCTTGGAGTTGAATCTCTTCATCACAAATTGTGCTCCAGAACTCAATAGCTTGAAGTGCAACTGATTCCTCATCTCCTTTGACAGTGTTGGACGTCAGGTTAAATACGGTTTGCATATAAGGTTCCAAGTGCATATAATATATGGATGCAATTGCAACAAGGCATTCAAAAGCTGCCTGTCTGATCTCCACTTCATTAGATACAGCAGTCTCACAAATTACCTTCATTATATAGTTCCTCTCCATATCATTTGCAAAGTTGCTATCAGCAAAATAAAGAGCGTTATATAGAGCTTTAACTGCTGCAAGACGGACTTCAACACTTAGCTCTGCCTGGTTCATTCCCTGGACCACAGCAGTCAGAACAGCATTGACTTGATCCTGCTCCAAGTGCTCAGGAGAAATCTCCTCACAGACATACCCCAATGCCTCTAGAGTTGCTTGCTTCAGTGGCGCAGATGCACCGTGCTGCGTCATGTTTCCCAATAACTTGGCAATGAGGTCTTGCCATTCACAACGGGGCATCTCAATGGAGGCGACCTTTGCAATAACCTGCGATGAGACCTGCCTTGCATCAGGCACCGAAGATCCTAGCGTTAGCAGCAACGATTCCTTGATCCTCGATTTGATCGACAGGTCCAGGCTGACCCATTGCTGACCAAGTAGCTCCTTCCTTGAACAATCCTTGGCATCCAACGAATTCTTAAGGATAATGCCAGCAAGTCTTCTAGACTCTGGCGGCCTTTCGTCATTCGAGAGCTCCACTGATAAGGAAAGCAGGAACCTGGGAAGATTCTGCTCCTGAAACAGCTTAAGGCTGCTTTCTGCTACCGACCGAAGGTTACCGTCCGGAGATTGCGCGGCTAGGAGAATCTGAGTGATATCCATGGCTGTATCAACTGTCCTAACAAACATCAAACAAACAGATTTTAACATTCTCAGAAAAAAAGAATTACATACGAACTAAATTAAACTAAAATTGGCACCCATCAACACTCCCCGGTAGCAGCTGGTAGTTTTAGGTTTTAGCACACACAAGACATGTGAACCCCCAGTTCCTCCGCCTCTTATTATTTTGGAAGCTACAGTATAGTAGTCCACAGCCTTTGCATTTTACCCAACTGACGAAATTTAGGTCGTCTGCTTCAGTCAAACAGTCCTTAAGGGCCAGTTTGACCAGGCCTATCACTAGTCTCCAAGCGGGTGCATCCTGATTAAGCTTTCTTCTCTTATCGAGCTACTGGAAAACATTATAACTGGTAGGTTTTGCTACACAACCAAAATTCCAAAATCTCTGACGTTTTCTGAAAAAAAAAATCGATTTTCACAAGAATGCTCGATGCCTGACAGATTGAGTAAGCAATGGAGATGGAATGGAACTTAGAGAGAAGCGGATATTCGGCGATAGGTGCCTTACTGTGTTGTGTGTGGCGAGTCTCTTTGGGGGCTGTGGCGGGGGCTTCACCGCTCCCCGGCAGCTCGCGCGCTCGCTCTTCAGCGACCGTGTGCCGCCTGTCCCGGTATCCTGCAGGTCGCCGCCGCCTTCCCGGCACCTTCCCTCGCCGGCGCCGATTACCGCCTGGCGGCCGGGAGCTGCCGCTCCGCCGGGTCGGGTCGGGTCGGGTGGTGTAGCGGTTAGGGTTTGGGGATTTTGGGCGCGCGGTTTACTTTGGAGCTCGGTTTGGTTCAACGAGCAGGAGGGGACGGCACGGGGAGACGGGAGGGGGCGGCGGTCGGCTGGGCTCTCGGCTGTGGTTTCGCCTGTGGGCCGTGGACAACAACTGGCGCAACCGAAGGACTGGCTCGTCAGATGGGCCAAACCATCCCGGCTCATCTAACCCGTCAGGCTAAAACGCAACGCTTTTTTTTTACGGTCCAAACCTCCTTTATTCATGGGAGCTCCTAGTCAGAGCTCCTGTTGGACACTGTAGTGAAATCATTAATTGAGGAGTACTTCTTACAAAGATTATTTCTACCTCTTCAAATTGCGATAAGCGACGCGCTGCATGTTACTACTTGTGAGCTGCATTGGGTTTCGTCGTAGAGGAGGGAATTATGCAGGACAGTAGAGATAAGTATTTCCTTCAGTTATCAATCCAGTAAAAAAATCAAGCAACAACTCGTTAACAACACTTGTACACAAGATAACAAATCCTTGCACCAAACGTAAACATGAGGTTGTCAATCCCTTGGCAGTTTATTGCAAAATCAAATTGTATGGTGATAAATAGATAGATAAATAAAGTAAAATTACAGTAAGATATTTTTAGGATTTTTAATATATGATAGAAGTGGACCCGGGGGCAATAGTTTCGCTAGAGGCTTTTTTTTTTGAAAATAATATACGGTGGGTAAACAAATTATCATTGGGCAATTGATAAAAAAACAAATAATCATGACGATATTGAAGGCAATGATCATGTATATAGGCATCACGTCCGAGACAAGTAGATCGATTCCTGTCTGCATCTAGTACTATCCACACATCGATCGCTATCCAGCATGCATCTAGAGTATTATGTTCATAAAGAACGGAGTAACACCTTAAGCAAGATGACATGATGTGGACAAAGTAAACTCACGCATGAATAAACCCCATCTTTTTACCCTTAATAGCAACGATACATACGTATCATGCCCCCTACTGTCACTGAGATTGAATACCGCAAGATCGAACGCATCACAAAGCACCTCTCCCATTACAAGATAAATCAATTCAGTTGGTCAAACCAAATCAATAGATCAGAGAGAAATACGAAGCTAGAACAATCATGAATAAAAGAGTTCAGAGAAAACTTAAATAATATTCATGGATAATTTGATAATAAACTCACAATTCATCGGATCCCGATAAACACACCGCAAAAAGTGATTACATCGGATAGAATTCCAAAAACATCAAGGAGAACATTGTATTGAATATCAAACAGAGAGAAGAAGTCATCTAGATACTAACTATGGACCCGTAGATCTGTGGTAAACTACTCATGCATCATCGGAACGGCAACAAGGTTGATGTAGAGCCCCTCCGTGATTGATTACCCTTTTGGCGGAGTACCGAAAAAAGTCCCCAGATGGCATCTCTCGAGAACAAAGGCGTGCGGTGGTGAAAAAAGTATTTCGTGGACTCCTCTGTTGGTTCCCTGATTTTAGAGAATTTATAGAGGCGGGGTTAGGTCAAACGGAGCCTCGTGGGGCCCACGAGCCATCAGGGCGTGCCCTGGTGCCTCATGGGCCACTGCTCCATCTTCTCGTCCCCCCCCCCCCGAAGCTTCCAGGGTCTCTTATGTCCAGAAAAAAATCACCAAAAAGTTTCATGGCGTTTGGACTTTGTTTGGTACTGATATTCTGAAAAACCAAAAACACGCAAAAAAACATGAAATAGCACTGGGCACTAAATTAATAGGTTAGTCTTAAAAATGATATATGATCACTTGTAAATGTATATAAAACATTCAAGATTGACACTATAATAGCATGGAACAAACAAAAATTATAGATATGTTGAAGACGTATCAAGCATCCCCAAGCTTAATTTATGCTCATCATCGAGTAGATAAATGATAAAAACAGAATTTTTGATGTGGAATGCTACCTATCTATTCATCATGTAATTCTTTTCTTTTGTTGCATGGACATTTAGACTTGAATGATTCAAAGCAATAGTCTATAATTTGACATGAAGACATAAATACTCAAGCATACCAACAAGCAACCATGTCTTTTAAAATATCAACGCTAAAGAAAGTTATCCCTACTCCATTATGCTCAATGATTGATCCATTCATGAAACATTCTCAACATTAGCTACATCTAATGCACAAGTATGACAATAGTGTTCTCTAGTTGGTGCTTTATAAGAGAAGATGGAGACTCAAAATAAAAATAAAAAAATTGCATAAAAATAAATAGATAGGCCCTTCACAGAGGGAAACAGAGATTTGCAGAGGTGCTAGGGCTTAAAGCTTAAATTGAGAGATAAAGTTACTTTGAGAGGCATGATTTTCCTGTCAGCGAAAATGACCGACAATTCCCAATATCTTCCATGCTAGACACATTATAGATGGTTCTCAAATAGACAATAAAGTTTATTTTCCTTCCACCATTCTTTCACAATTCATGTTTAGCCATATCCACGGGTGCTTTCCATACCAACACTTTGCAAGAAATTTATTATTATCATCATATATTATTATTTTCATTTCGGGACTGGGCATCCCTATTACCTGTCACACACTCGTGTAATGACAAATGAATAAACACTCATCATGAGAATAACCAACCTAGCATGGAAAATATTGGCCACCCCCTGCCACTTCATGAGCGGTACGGGCACACAAAATGGAAAATTATTTTGAAGAATTAGAGTTGGCACATGCAAATTTACTTAGAATGGCAGGGAAATACCGCTTATTGTAAAATAGTAAAACTCAGCCACCAACGCCCCTCCACAGCGATTTGGCGTTCTAGACCATCCGATCTACTATTTAACGCTGAAGATCGTTCGGCCCTCGTGGGCCTTTTTAGCCGTCGCCCTACCCCGTTATCGGGCCGCTGCTCCGGGGATCGACTTGGGAGCCTTCTCGTGAACCGTCGGATTTTTACACCGAGCGCTGTGAGGGTCGATCGTCCTGACTTCCTATCATCCCGAACGGCCCAGGTTCTTCACCATCTGCTGCGCTGAAACCGGCGGCGGCTCCGGTCAAGGTCGACGGTATTCCTCCAGTAACAGTCCATCGTAAGTGCAACCCTACGTTTTAATTCCCCCTCCCTATGTCCTGGAAGTTCATAGTGCTAACCTCGGCTGTTCTTATTGGTGATTGTCCATGAATCATGGATGCAGCGACAATGAGCGAGAGAGCTTTGGCTGCAGCGAAGGCGGGCGATCAGTAGGAGGAGGAGGCCATGTGAACGGCTCAAGAGTGACGCGGCAACATCAAGCAGCTACGTAGGTCTTGCTGATGCAAGATGACGCGGTGGCATCTCGCTGGTGCGAGGAGGAGGTGGAGGCGACTAATGCACCAGAATCCTGGTCAGTACAAGAGTGACATACATATCTCCTCCTTGGCGGCTGCGGCGGCAGCACACACCGCCAGTGTACATGCCATTGCAGCTATACTGCCATACCATGATCGGCTGATCCCGCCCTTTCCAATTCCATAACTAAAACTTCAAATGGAAGCTGAGACCTAGTGCATAGTTATCCTGATAATTATCGATGGTGTGTAATGATGGCAAATGATTTCCGCTATCGCTGTGTCACTACAATCTTCCATTCTCCCCAATTGGGTTTGACACACACTCCTCCATGTCTTCGTATCTATGGAACTGATTTTCTGTTCCTCCTTATAGGGTTGCAGTGCTCGTTCATTGGAGTTTTTCTGTACAAAATTCTCAAGGGGTGTGCTTCAAACCCAATTAAAATACAGTAAACCTCAGCCAGCTATGCGATCATGGTGGGCGGACATGTGCGACTATTCAAAAATTATTGCCCTTTGTTCATCTTTGTTCTCTCTATTATTGTGAGTTTAGTGCTGCATTCCATGCGATTTGTTTGGTTTTTATTTCAGCCAGGCACTTGTGTTTTGCCTGCTCCCTCTCTTCCTCTTTGTTTTGGACATCATATAATCTGTCTCTGGCATTAGCTGAACCTATGGAGATTAGTTTCTTTGGTACGGCTTGGGTATGTAAGATTGAATAACTCTTATTGCCTATGTTCTTTCCTTTGCTACTGCTATCAACATTTTAGAATTGTTCTACCTAAAGAACTTAATTAGTGTAAATTGAGTAGGCATGGCCGCATGGGTAGAATATGCTTGATGCATGAATCATGATAAAATGGCATTTGTTGATCATGCATTCTGCTATTTTCCATCTTCTGGAAATAAAGTTTCATTCCCAAATGTTGATAATTTCAGGTCGTGTTTAATTCCTTCTAGCCATAAATCATTAGGAATTAAAATGTGCAATCCTAATGCGAATATTATTGACCATGCAGTTTGTTATCCATGCTATTTTCCTCAACCATATTTTGAGTTTTTTTGCCCTCTCTCTACTTTTGCACAACTCAATGATGGATCCTATGATACGGCATGTATGTCTGTAGATAGAAACATGTCAATATTAGTACTTCGCTTGTAGCACGGGTCTATTTGGGTAATTCTAAGGATGAATAATTTCAATTTTGGCTTACGTAGAAAATTATTTAGTTTTAATCTATTTCAATACCAGATGAAATCGCCATTCAATTTGTGAGGATATTTTATTTGCCAAGCTTGACGTCTACTTCATCATGTGCGTTGAATGCCATTGTCATAACACAAAAGAACGCATGACACGGTCATAGGCGATGGCTCCTCAAAGTAGGCAAATATGATGTCTTACCTTCTCCAATGTTAAAATGATATATGAACAACCTTGGCATTTCACAGAAGGGAGTGTTATCCTAGATTGTTAAGATGAACTGGGCTAATATTGTGTTTCTTGAATAATTAATGCATTGTATCAACCATCATAATGCATATCTATACTTTCTCAATATGGGCGGGCGCGGCAACGCGCGTCTTCATGATCTAGTAGGTAGGTATGATGGACTCATTTGGCACAACTTTGGGTTTAAGCACTGGTACATCGAGCTGCTATACAAATTGTTTTTAACCCCTTTGCGCGACAGCATCTTAAACCGCTGCTTAGTGAGTGTGGGCGATAGGGGGGGGGGTCCTTCCCACACGACCCAAAAATCGTCGGGGATAAGGAGCCATGATGCAGACGCATTGCCAAATATAATCGTATGCGATGCAGCAACATGTCGCACACACCACATTCTGGCACATGTGTAGGATTGGTGATCAAATGTTTCTAATGACGCAGTGAAATCAAACCGTGTTTCAGATTAAACTGTTTGGGAAACAATATCTAAGGCACATGGGCCAGCTTATGAACTATGTGTGATATGTGGCCCATCGCACACGAGTTTTCCGTGGAACTCGTCTGCCATGCATGACACCATCGCACAAGTTTGTCGAAAAATTACCGTGTGCGATAATGTGCTATCACAAATGGTTCAGGAGACCCTTCGCACACATACAAGTGTTGCAGATCGTTTGTAATTTGTAGTGTATTACCGACGGTTTGTGGCGTGAGTGACGTGTACTTTTCGTTTGGGATCCCACACGTTTCCTGAAAAAATTACGAGTGGGATTGTATTTTACATTGGGCACAGTTTGCTATAAGCTCTCGTGTGCAATAATTTGGTATCACAAACGGTTCGGGAGCCCGTACACACACGTAGAAGTGCTGCAAATCATCTGTGATCTACTGTGTATCACCGCCGGTTCGGCTATGATTGATGTATGCTTTCCGTTGTGGATCGCACACACTCATTTAGTTGAACCGTGTGCGCATCAATGGCCAGGTTAAAGCAAAAATATCCCATTTGAATCAGCATGCAAAAAAGCAAATTCGCCACAATATGGAATTGGACAAATAGTGTTCACAGGAAGAACATTCATCAAAATTCACAACAATTGCAATTGGACAAATGGTAGCTAAATTCCAATGATTTGTTGACATATATATGCATTGCATAATTAATCATAGTGTACGAAATACAAAGACCTCATCACATGGAAAACAATGGATCCATAAGTATATGTTTAGCGGCTAACTTTTACTCAATGTTTTAGGAGAAGGCAAATCTTCTCCAACTAGTTAGTCTGAAGAGAGACTGCAAAGCTGACCAGCTTCTATTTGTATGTTTATTGTTTCATCAGCAGTCCTCTATTATTGTAATCACACTTAATATCTTTGGAACAGGGACGCTCATCTCTATTTTAGTGGAACTGCACAAAATGATTGGAATGTTGCATGCGCCTGGCAGCTACTTTATTTCCCAACATGCCTTTTTGATTTAGATAGAGCTGTGAGGAAGTTGTTGCCAATGAAAGCATGGATCAATTTTAATTTAACACCTTCTCACAATTTTGTCTTCAATTGTGATATAAATATTAGCTCTGATATGCTAATCATTGAGATGCATTAGCAAGGAAGTTAGTTTTTTATTTTTTTTCTGAAAGAGCATGCATGGCAAGAGACATGAAACAAAAGCTGAAAGCTCACAGCATTGTACAGTTTCATGTCGCTGGAAAATTATTTGTATAATACGTCAATTATGTAAACAAATGTTGAAAGCTTGATAACATTGCCAGAAGCCTCTTCAGCATCCGGGTCCATGTGCCATGCACAAAATTATACTCCCTCTGTTCCTAAATATTTATCTTTTTAGAAATTTCAAATGAACATATTTTAGAGTGTAGATTCACTCATTTTGCTCCGTATGTAGTCACTCGTTGAAATCTCTAGAAAGAAAAACATGTAAGAACAGATGGAGTAGTGCACAACCACATGGGAGACTCAGCCCGGTCGTTGTGCCGCACTAATAGTGAGTAATGAGCAGTCAAATCATAAGCCCCACCTTTCCCATTATAAGTTGCTCGGAAGAAGCAACCATCAATACGATCTTATTTGAATTCGCTCATACTACTCCCTTCGTCATTGTTTATAGAGCACGCTTCAACAATCTCTGGGACCAAGGCGACTAGCGATCGGCCTGAAAAATAGCATTGGTAGTTATAGCACGACGTCTATTATTAGAGGAAAAATGCGTACACACATGCATGCAGTGCTTCCACCCCGGGTACACACATGCATGTACTTACTCCACTCCGCGTACACACCTATATCGAGAGAAAATTATGGACTTAATTGCGGTTACCACGCCCTAATTAATTGAGCATTAAACCAAATGCGTCTAAAATCTCTCTGGTGGTGGAAATGCATAAGAATGAAGCGCGCCCTGTAAACTGTAACGGATGGAGGAGGAATATGAAGGTGCAAAACCAAGTACACGTATGGCCAGTCAGTCAACGCACTTCCTCTTGGCATATCACTGACATGTGGGACCGGAGTGTGAGCAAACCAATCTCAATTTATGGCACAATGGCCAACCCGCCATTCCTTGAAAGAGACGAGGAGCGAGAACACATAGACGGGCTCGCATGGAGGCCAAGATATACTCGAGCATGGTTGATCAATATCATCATTACATGTTCGATGTTTTTTAATAGTACTATTGAGCTGCCATTTTCCGCACTTCTCCTGAATAAATGTGTAGTTTATCAGATATTAAAATAAAATAAGAGTACAGACGCTCCACCATGCAGTTCCTAGTACATGTATACTAGTAGTAGTACTACTCGTACTACTAAACCATGCGCTTGGCTCTTCGCCTCTTCGTGAAGTCGAACAATGATGGTACTACAGTGTATGCCTCTAGCAATCTGACACCGAATGAACTGTTGCACGTCCACCGCCTGGGCAAGGGTAGGTTGCATTAGTCAAAAGCTTCTCGTCGTCCTACGAGCCACCAGGCTTGGGGTAGACGGAGAGGGCGTAAGCGAGCTTCTCCTCGTTCTACGAGTTGACCAAAAAGTAGTGCTAGTCCATACTCCCTCCTTTCCGGTTAATATGGCTTAATATTTTTTGCGGGTAAATGAGAGCGCTTTATTCATATATAAGCATTCTTAGGACAATCAGCCAAGAGACTGGCCACTAGGTAGCGAGGTACCCCGCAAAAAAGAAGAAGGAAGCGAGGTGTTTCATCAAGCCAGCTCTCGATCAGATTCAAAATGCAGCAAGTACGGTTCGCACAAAGATGCGATGCAAGATTTGCTGACCTGTTTACATGCTGAATAACAAAAAAAGAGAAAATATTATTGAGAGCTCCTATTTTTAACAGGATAGGAGCCAGAATTAAGTAAGAATTGTGGCGAGTGTTCCATGCAATCAACTTCCATTATCACATGCGAGAACCCTTGAAGAGAACCAAATGTGTTGAAGATTGCTTTATCACATATTAAAATAAAATAAGGGTGCAGACGCTCCACCATCCGGTTCATAGTAGCACGTACATGTATAGTGGTACTAGTAGTACTACGTAATACTAGTACTCGGGGTAGTAAACTTTGTGCTTGGATGTTCACCTCTTTGGGAAGTCGAACAATAATGGTACTAGTAGTATGCTTGTGGCAATCTGACACCAAATTAACTATTGCACGTCCACTGCCTGAGTAGAGGAGAGCTTGCATTAGTCAAAAGTTACTCCTTGTCCTGTGAGCCACCGTGTGCAAGCTTCTCCCATCCTGGAAGCTTCTCCTCATTTGGCAAGTTGACGGGACACAACAAAGTAATGCTAGTCCATACTGCCTCCTTTCCGGTTAATATGGCTTAATTTGAAATGAGATAAATACACTGTCTGTCACTGTATATTTGTAAAAATACAGACAATGAACTTTATAATACACTCATTGCGGTCAATATATACATTTTTCGGTGTTTATACGGTCACAACTCACACTGGCTGAGTATGTGTGTGCATGCACGTGTAGGTTGAGCACTTTAGTGTGACCGTGTGTGTTTCATCGTGTGCTCGGACATGCATGCATTAGGGCATTCCGCGCGTTTTTGCATCCATGTGTACGTGTGACTGTTGCATGCATGCACGAGGTTGTAGTCCCTCACATTCACATGCTCATAAGTCAATACTTTGTCAAAATGTTGCATGCAAGGTTTAATCATTTGTTGTTCATGCATGCATTTACGATATTAATACGCTAGTAAAGACAATTTATTGAGGAAAACGAGCCCGTGAATTGAGTACAAAGGGGACCAATAAGCCATGACGGAGGGAGTACTAGTAGTGAACCGAAAGGATGGACTAGGTACTAGTAGTACTACGTAACAACATGCAATAACAAAATTCCTCTATGCGCATCATGTCTACGTGTCATGCAAGAAAATAGAGATAAGTACAAGTGAGACTCAGGAACGGTCATACACGTAGGGGAGTACGTGTAGGGGCCACTCAGGAGCAGTCAAATCACACAGTAAGTTAGTCGAAAGAAACAACCATCATTTCACTCTTCAATGACACGTACGCAATATAAAATGGTTGATATGGAGAGAAAAAGAAAACCGCCCCACTATATATACATTAGCAGGAGCCTAAGCTACAAGCCTGCTTGCTTGGGTTGCTCTCTTCACAAGCATAGAACGTCGGTGGCCACACCGCTGGTCACAGATCTGGCCAGATCCCGCCGCTGGGGAAGTGGACGATGTTTTACGTAGACACGGTTGACAGCAGCGAGGGAGAAAACCCACTATCGGTGCGTCTCGGTCGGGGGTCCCTGCGGTATGGACTGATGCCGCCTCCCAACTGCCCTCCTAGCTACAAACCGATGTCCCAGGTACAACTTCCTTTTGGAGCCGGCTTGCTCCACTGCCACAAATCCCCACGTAGCTCCATCTCCATGTGGATCTTTCTCTACTTCTGCCGGTTTATATTTGTGATGAGTTTATGTCTCATGAACTAGTGCCAGTACTATTATTCTAATCTCACTTCTTCAATATCTTTGCCAATAGGGATACTCAACTCGACTTTAGTGGAACTGCACAAAAGCATCGTATGATCCGAGGCTGCCAGCCGTCTTTCCATCAACAGGTTCTACCTAGCTAGGAAATTAAATCCTGTTTAGGGTTTAGGGTTTACATCGTAGTGACCCCATCAGTAGTTTTTTTTGTACACACTCTCACAACTTTTGTCTTTAGTTGTGAAGTAAATATTGGCTATGATCTGTGAATCATTGAGATGCATCGGCATGCGTGTTAGTTTTCCTTTGTATTTGATGGAATGTTGTAACGGGGCTTGGAGTCAGGATACATACATGAAACAAAATCATAAAGTTTCGTACTCCCTCTGGTCCTTTTTTGTATGCGTATAAGGCTACTCATAAATGGGAGTATCATGCATAAATTACATAGGGGGCGGAGGTAGCATGTGAGAGTGTATGGTGGGTCATGTGGTAAAATGTACTAACTACGCAAAGAAAAAAGGACCGGAGGTGTCACACGATGTCCAAGGAATATGGTGATAGTGGGAGGTGGGCCATATAGTCAGTGGGCTGCCGTGTTTCGTACTCCGATGTGAGAGTGGAGAAAGTTAGATTTATCATAGAATAAATAAATAAGAGTGTAGGCGCTCTACGACGCTCTACCGCCGCAGTAATAGTGACCAACGAGTCACCAAGTCACATAGACCCGGTATAGTTATTGGACGGAATAAGCAAACCATCACTCTATCTCTCCCATGCAGTACAATATTTTTTTGAAAACCAACGTTTCGTTTCGTTGGATCGCGCTATCGAGCAAAACCAACGTTTAAATCACGTTTGTCGCGTTCGTGTCTCACCCACCTCCACGGATCCACCCTACACGGTCGCTCGGCATGCCACTCACTGCAAACCGAGTATACGATAACTTTCCCGCCTGCTTGTCGATGGATTGCGCCATGGAGTGCTAGCACTACTATAAGAGATTGACGAGGAAGGGGAGGACAACTAGTTGTAGCACGGACTCCCAAGAACTTTTTACATGCATGTTGTGGCCGGCCGTGGCGACCTTTGAACACAGAGCAGTCACGTGCATCAGGAAGCGGTGCGGGCGGCGCTCTCTCGGCTGGCGTGCTGCTTCAATGTCAGCGCCAGTGAGAGGTCGCGTCCGCTCTGGCCGGGCATGCATGCGGCACTAACCATTTCGGGCGGGAAGCACGGGTGGGTGATGAAGAGGGTTTGAGTTGGCCAGGGTGGAGAGATGTTGTACGTAAATATTGATGCCCGCAAACGAGAGATGTTGTTTGTAAATATTGATGCGTATATAATTAATGACGTAAATAATGTGCCAGTTGGACAAATATGATTGGATATGAAGATGGAGATGGAATTTTACGTAAACACGGATATGCACGTCTATGTTTATGTGTGTGTGCGTAACGACTCTCGCGACTACTCGTACACACCATCGATGTCTCGTTCTCCCTACACACACAAACTTAGTACCGTCTCATTTTGTTCCTAGGATAGGAATATCATAGGAGTGGGAAACAATATGAAGTGAGATAAATGGAGTACGACATACAAGAAGAAATGTACACGCACTCACTTTGCCTCCGAGATACCCGCGAGTACACGATGGAGCGCATTTGTACACGAAGAGGCAGCTTACGTACGTAATAATTTGATAATGGAGGGTCGGGGACCACACGTGAGCGATACAAACTACGACCTGGAAGGGGGGCGTGTTTTTGGTCGAGTTTTCTTTTTTGGTACGTTAAAAAAATATTTGTCCGCCAGTTTTCGTTTCTTTTTTCCGGGAATGCACATATTCTATTTAAAACCACTACTATGGAGAGATTTTTTTACTCCATCGTATACATAGCCTCTTGTTTGATAGGGTTTCTCGCATCTCGCTCTCTCACCCTCTCCATATCTAAACAAGATGACAGTGTCCACTCTATCTCTCTCCTCATCGGTGGTCACAGATTCGTCTGAATCCCGTCTGCTGCGGGAGGTGAGGAGGCGCAGCGTTGACGTTGTCGCCGTCGACAATGGAGGAAGCCGATGCGCACCATCCTCTCTGAGCCGGCGGTGGCACGGACGAAGTTCCTCCGCACCCTTGTTCGTTGCCGTCATGTGGGCAGATCCCGCCCGCCCGCCTAAATGACATCTCGCCCACCCGAGGTATAACTTCTTTTGGATTTCATGCTTCATTGTACTGGTCCAGCTCCCTAGGTCGCTGCATGCGGGTTTTCTTCTATGCCAGTACTCCCCAGCTCCCCATGTACAGTAGCTAGCTAGGGTTCGTCGGCTGGTCTAACATAACCTATTTTTTACTACTATAGAGGAAAGGCCACTCGAAAAGTTGTCCTGGTTTATGCCTCGGTGGAGGTATACATGTTTTTTCGACAAAAAGTACATGGTGGTTGTGCAGTCATTGTCCATATGATCCTATTGCTGCTACTAATCTAATACTATCACTGGTTAAATGAAGTAATCCCATGTTAAAGTGATGTCCCTTTTAAGTAATGCTGATGTCAATCTAGAGGCATCGATAAATGCTTCTGTCCTACTTTTTTTCTTGGGTATCCTGGTTTAGTTCCCATCAACATAATCATGAGGCTTCTGTTTGTTGGTGTACTTTTCATTAATTCTTATTGACAATTGAGATGTCGCTATTAATCTTGTACCACTGCCAAAACAAAATAACAACACTATATCCCTTTTTTATATTTTTGCAAACAACGATCCATACCCGGGAATGTCTTCCTCTATTTTGGTGGAGCTGCAGAAAATTGGATGGCCATTGTTGTTCTGCCTCACTGTCCTCTGCCACGTGGTTCTTCCTTCCTCGAGCTTGATTACTGAGAAGAAACAGACCATAGTGAGGATTTGTCGAACTTCATTGGTGCCTCACCCAAACTTGATGCCAAATGGATGATACATCACCACAATGACCTATCAATGCTCTTGGTTGCGACTCATGGTTGCATTGGCTGGTGAAGCTAATCGATTTTCAATGAAAAACAAGCTGTCTTCCATCAGTGTTCGTTGCTTGTTACCCACAAAGATGACATCCTTCATCAGTTCATCTTGGTTGCGTTGGGGACGCAATCGTCTTTCACGTTGGTGCAATTTTATCACACAATTGGCTATGAACCAAATGTTTCCTCAAAGAAGCATCGATGTTGGTACTAAGAGCATAAGTTTTGTATTGATTTCTAAGCCTTCTCACAACTTTGTCTTCAGCTCCACTGTAATTTTATTTTTCCATCTATTAACTAAACATGTGGTCAAACTTTGATTAAAAATATGGTGTGGACTAAAATCCCAGATGTCGTAGTAGCCCTCCGTTTTTATTCACTCTGCATATTACATTTAACTGAAGTCAAACTTTGTAAAGTTTGACCAAGTTTAGGCTGAACACAACAAACCATAATTATTGAGAGAGGGCAAACTGTACATACTCTCAAACCTTTCCGATAATTGAAATTAAAATTCTTTATTTGTACACACTCTCACACCTTTCCGATAATTTGGTGTGTGTGTGGTTGTTCACTTAATGGAGGGTAGTGTACCGCACGTGAAGAACAGGAAGTGCGACCAGGACGCGTGGATCGTTAGTTGATCGTAAGTAGTTTTCTTCACTGGTACATTAAATAAAGAGTTTTGTTTCATACTTACACAATTTAAAATGATTGTTATGGAGATAAAAAGAAAACCACTCCACTATATATTAGTAGTATACATGAGTACCATATAAGTACTATATAAGCTGGAGCCTCGGCGCTTGTTCGCTAGGGTTTGCACTCTCCACACTCTCGCCGCACTACACACACACATATATATATATATGTATATATATATATGTATATATATATATATATATATATATATATATATATATATATATACACGCTGGAGCCTCAGAGTTCCTTTGCTAGGGTTTGCTATATTCACAGTCTCTCACCCTCTTCACCAGATCTAAACAAGACTACGTTGGCCTTTGTCTCTCTCTCCCCCCTCATAGCTGGTGAAGGAGCCGCCCGGATCCCATCGCACCGGAAAGGGGAGGAGGTGCATCATTCACTCTGTCGCCTTCAGCGAGGGGGGTGATAACCCGCAAGTATACGGGATCGCAACAGTTGTCGATAAGTAAGAGTGTCGAACCCAACGAGGAGCTAAAGGTAGAATAAATATTCCCTCAAGTTCTATTGACCACCGATACAACTCTACGCACGCTTGACGTTCACTTTACCTAGAACAAGTATGAAACTAGAAGTACTTTGTAGGTGTGATGAGAAAGGTTTGCAAGAATATAAAGAGCACAAAAATAAAAGCTAGGGGCTGTTTAGATAAAGAAACAATAAAGTAAATATAGCGAGTGTGGAAAAGTGGTGGTAGGAGTTGTGAAATTGCCCCTAAGCAATTGACTATGTTACTAGACCGGTAATCACTATTTCAATTCTATTTGAGGGAGAGGCATAAGCTAACATACTTTCTCTTCTTGGATAATATGCACTTATGATTGGAACTCTAGCAAGCATTCGCAACTACTAAAGATTCATTAAGGTAAAACCCAACCATAGCATTAAAGCATCAAGTCCCCTTTATCCCATACGCAACAACCCCCTTACTCGGGTTTGTGTTTCAGTCACTCATGCAACCCATTATAAGTGAATCATGAACGCATTGCAACACCCTATAGCGGGAATCCCTCACACGTGCGTGACACGGAGGGCACCATAGGACAACACCAATAATAAAACATGCAACTCAAACCAATCATAGCAATTCATCAATCACCAATAGGACAATAGAAATCTACTCAGACATCATAGGATGGCAACACATCATTGGAAAATAAAATGAAGCATAAAGCACCATGTTCAAGTAGAGGGTACAGCGGGTTGCGGGAGAGTGGACCGCTGGATATAGAAGGGGGAAGGTGATGGAGATGTTGGTGAAGATGATGACGGTGTTGGTGAAGATCGCGATGATGATGATGGCCCCCGGTAGCGCTCCGGTGCCACCGGAAGCAAGGAGGGGAGAGGCCCCCTTCTTCTTATTCTTCCTTGACCTCCTCCCTATATGGGAGAAGGGTTTCCCCTCTGGTCCTTGGCTCCCATGGCTTGGGAGGGGTGAGAGCCCCTCCGAGATTGGATCTATCTCTCTGTTTCTGCGTTCTCTATTTCTGCCCCTTCACCGTTTCCTTTATATCCGGAGATCCATACTCTGATTGGGGTGAATCTTTCGCCCAGATTTTTCTCGTAAAATTAGCTTTCTTGCGGCAAAAGAAGGGCATCAAACGCCTTACGGGTGGCCCACGAGAGTCCAGGGTACGCCCAGGGGGGGCGGAGGGTGCGCCCCCCTGTCTCGTGGCCACCCCAGACACCGTTTCGCGTTGATTCTTCCTCCGGAAAATCCCAAATATTCCAAAATAATTCTCTGTCCGTTTTTATCCCGTTTGGACTCTGTTTGATATTGGTTTTCTGCGAAACATGAAACATGCAACAAACAGGGACTGGCACTGGGCACTGGATCAATATGTTAGTCCCAAAAATAGTATAAAAAGTTGCCAAAAGTATATGAAAGTTGAAGAATATTGGCATGGAACAATCAAAAATTATAGATACGACGGAGACGTATCAGCATCCCCAAGCTTAATTCCTGCTCGTCCTCGAGTAGGTAAATGATAAAAAGATAATTTTTGATGTGGAATGCTACCTAACATAATCTTGATCATATATCTAATCATGGCATGAATATTAAGACACGAGTGATTCAAAGCAATACTCTATGATTTGACATAAAAAAACAATAATACTTCGAGCGTACCAATAAAGCAATCATGTCTTTTGAAAACAACAAGGCCAAAGCAAGCTTATCCCTACAAAATCATATAGTTTGGCCATGCTTCATTTTCGTCACACAAAAATGCTCCCATCATGCACAACCCCGATACGAGCCGAGCAATTGGTTCATACTTTTTAACGCGCTTCAGCTTTTTCAACCCTCACGCGATACATGAGCGCAAGCCATGGATATAGCACTATAGGTGGAATAGAATATAATGATGGAGGTTATGTGGAGAAGACAAAAAGGGAGAAAGTCTCACATCGTCGTGGCTAATCAACGGGCTATGGAGATGCCCATTAATTGATGTCAATGTGAGGAGTAGGGATTTCCATGCAACGGATGCACTAAGAGCTATAAGTGTATGAAAGCTCAACAAAAGAAACTAAGTGGGTGTGCATCCAACTTGCTTGCTCATGAAGACCTAGGGCATTTGAGGAAGCCCATCGTTGGAATATACAAGCCAAGTGCTATAATGAAAAATTCCCACTAGTATATGAAAGTGACAACATAAGAGACTCTCTATATGAAGAACATGGTGCTACTTTTAAGCACAAGTGTGGAAAAAGGATAGTAACATTGCCCCTTTTCTTTTTATTTTTTTTCTTTTTTCTTTTTTTTCTTTTTGGGTGGGCTTCTTTGGCCCCCTTTTTTATTTAGGCTTCTTTGGCCTTTCCTTTTTTTCTTTTTTATGGGGCAATGCTCTATAATGATGATCATCACACTTTTACTTACTTACAACTCGATACTAGAACAAAGATATGACTCTATATGAATGCTTCCGGTGGTGTACCGGGATGTGCAATGATCTAGAGTAGCAATGACATCAAAAAACGAACAAGCCATGAAAACATCATGCTAGCTATCTTACGATCATGCAAAGCAATATGACAATAAATGCTCAAGTCATGTATGTGATGATGATGGAAGTTGCATGGCAATATATCTCAGAATGCCTATGGAAATGCCATAATAGGTAGGTATGGTGGCTGTTTTGAGGAAGATATAATGAGGCTTATGTGTGATAGAGCGTATCGTATCACGGGGTTTGGATGCACTCGCAAAGTTTGCACCAACTCTCGAGGTGAGAAAGGGCAATGCACGGTACCGAAGAGGCTAGCAATGATGAAAAGGTAAAAGTGCGTATAATCCATGGACTCACATTAGTCATAAAGAACTCATATACTTATTGCAAAAGTTTATTATTCCTCGAAGCAAAGTACTACTACGCATGTCCCTAGGGGAATAGATTGTTAGGAAAAGACCATTGCTCGTCCCCGACTGCCACTCATAAGGAAGACAATCAAAGAAACACCCCATGCTTCAAATTTGTCACACAACGGTTACCATACATGCATGCCACGGGACTTGCAAACCTCAACACAAGTGTCTCTAAAATCCACAACCACCCACTAGCATGACTCTAATATCACCATCTTTATATCGCAAAACTATTGCAAGGAATCAAACATATCATATTCAGCGATCTACAAGTTTATGTAGGATTTTATGACTAACCATGTGAATGACCAATTCCTGTCATCTCTCTAAATTGATATAAGTGAAGCAGGATAGTTTAATTCTTTCTACAAAAGATATGCCCCCGCTCTAAAAAATATAAGCGAAGCAAAAGAGCATTCTACAAATGACGGTTTTCTATGTGAAGAGAAATAGGCAATGCAGACTTCAAATGATATAAGTGAAGCACATGAAGCATTCTATAAAGCCATACTCAAAAGATTTAAGTGAAGTGCAAAGAGCATTCTATAAATAAAACAAGGAATATCTCATACCAGCATGGTGCATAAAATTAAAAACGAGAACTAAATGCAAAAGACGCTCCAAGACTTGCACATAATGCATGAACGAAACGAATTCGAAAACATACCGATACTTGTTGAAGAAAGAGGGGATGCCTTACGGGGCATCCCCAAGCTTAGACACTTGAGTCTCCTTGAATATTTACTTGGGGTGCCTCGGGCATCCCCAAGCTTGAGCTCTTGCCTCTCTTTCTTTTCCTTATATCGAGACATCCTCGATTAGACACTACATCCACAGAAAACTTCAACAGAAAACTCGGTAAGATCCGTTAGTATAATAAAGAAAATCACCACTCTAAGTACTGTTGCAAACCAATTCATATTTTGTTTTTGCATTGTGTCTACTGTAATATAGCCTTTTCATGGCTTAATCCATTGATATAAATTGATAGATTCATCAAAACAAGCAACTATGCATCAAAAACAGAATCTGTCAAAAACAGAACAGTATGTAGCAATCTGAACATCCACCATACTTATGGTACCCCAAAAATCCTACCAAAATTAGGAAAAATAAAAATATTGTATATCAAGACAGTTCAAGAAGAATCAGAACCGTTTGACGTTCCAATTAAAAATGTAAAATCGCGCACTACAACCCAAGTTTCTGTCCTGCACCGTACAAACCAACAAGCATTATAAACATCCTAAAGGCAAACCTTGACACATTATTTTTATAATACAATGGAATTGTACAAGGGGATAATTATTTTTATTGAAAAGTTTCTGTAATCAAGATTCACAAAGTTTCCGTGAGCATGAACAAAGTTCAAGGAGCTCTCCCACTTCAACAATGTTTGTCTTTCTCACTTTCACTTTCCTTTTTTGAAAAGTTTTAGGTTCCCCTCTTTATTTTATTTTTGTTTTTAAACTTATAAAAGCACTCAACAGAAATAAATGACTCTCTAAAACTTCTGGGTTGTCTCCCTGGCAGCGCTTTCTTTAAAGCCATTAAGCTAGGCATATAGTGCTCAAGTAATGGATCCACCCGGATCCCAAGGTATATCAAAGTCAATTTTAATTAACAATGATTTGTGATTTAGTAGTGAGCACAAAGTAACATATATCAAGCAATGACAAAGTCTAACTCTCTTCCTATGCATCGACATGTCATAAAAGAACAGTTCATGCACACAAAGTAAAGGCCAATGCATAGTATAAGCAATTTCTTGCAATTCCATCGTGTGGGAAACATAGAGAGGTGGAGATGTAGTTCCTCTCTCATAATAATTGCAAGTAGGAGCAGCAAGAACATGCATATTATATCTATCAAAATCATCATGTGCAATGGTAAAAGGCAACCCATCAATATAATCCTTAGTAAGCACAAACTTCTCCGATATAGTGTAGTCGGGAGAATTCAAAAAGGTAATAGGACTATCATGCGTGGGTGCAATAGCAACAATTTCATGTTTGACATAAGGAACTATAGCAAGTTCATCTCCATAAGCATAATTCATATTGGCATCTTGGCCACAAGCATAGCAAGCATCATCAAAAAGGGATATTTCAAGAGAAACAACGGGATTATAACAATCATCATAGCAATCATCCTTTGGTAAGCACGAAGGGGAATTAAATCATGTATGAGTTGGAGGGTTACTCTCATTAGAAGGTGGGCACGGGTAGCTAATCCGCTCTTCCTCCTTTTGTTCTTCGCTCTCCTCATCATCTTTTTCATCCAATGATCTCACAGTTTCATCAATTTCTTCTTGCATAGCTTCCTGCAAAATATTAGTCTCTTCTTGGACAACGTCGACTTTCTTCATAAAAGCATTAGTATAGTGATTGTATTCATAATTTTCATAGCAGTAACTAAGTATAGCAAGATTTTCCGGTCTATAAACACCGTCATCATCAAAAGCTTCATACTTTTCAAACAAAGATTCACTTTCATAAGCAGCCATAAAAGCAACAAATTCTTCTATTTGTTCCACATCATAGTAATCATATATACCATTAGCATAAGAAGCTAAGGTTTCATTATCATTAAATTTGCATGAAAAGGGAAGGTGTGGAGCCTTCATCCTAGAGCAACAAGTAATATCATATCTCAAGCATAGATCCCGGGCATACCAACGCAACATAATAAATTGATCCCATAATAGTTTCCCTTTTTGTGTCGAGCGATAATCCCTAAAGTATTCACGTTGATCCAACGTGTCTCCCATTATAAAGTTGAATGGGGTTTTCTCAGGATTATCAAAGTAGTACATAATATCTTTCACATAATGAGAATTGGGGGTTCTAGGAGTTACCCCATCTACATGAGTAGCAAGTACCTCTAATTTTTTTGGTATTTTGTGTTCCATATCCATAACTAAAGATAGAGAACAACTAAGAACAGCAAATAAAAATTACTCAGTGATAAAGCAAACAAGCACACACGAGAATATTCACCCCACACTATGACTCCCTGGCAACGGCGCCAGAAAAAGGTCTTGGTAACCCGCAAGTATACGGGATCGCAACAGTTTTTGATAAGAGTGTCAAACCCAACGATGAGCTAAAGGTAGAATAAATATTCCCTCAAGTTCTATCGACCACCGATACAACTCTACGCACGCTTGACGTTCACTTTACCTAGAACAAGTATGAATCTAGAAGTACTTTGTAGGTGTGATAGGAAAGGTTTGCAAGAATATAAAGAGCACAAAAATAAAAGCTAGGGGATGTTTAGATAAAGAAACAATAAAGTAAATATAGCAAGTGTGGAAAAGTGGTGGTAGGAGTTGTGAAATTACCCCTAAGCAATTGACTATGTTACTAGACCGGTAATCACTATTGCAATTCTATTTGAGGGAGAGGCATAAGCTAACATACTTTCTCTTCTTGGATCATATGCACTTATGATTGGAACTCCAGCAAGCATCCGCAACTACTAAAGATTCATTAAGGTAAAACCCAACCATAGCATTAAAGCATCAAGTCCCCTTTATCCCATACGCAACAACCCCCTTACTCGGGTTTGTGTTTCAGTCACTCACGCAACCCACTATAAGCGAATCATGAACGCATTGCAACACCCTACAGCGGGAATCCCTCACGCTTGCGCAACACGGAGGGCACCATAGTACAGCACCAATAATAAAACATGCAACTCAAACCAATCATAGCAATTCATCAATCACCGATAGGACAATAGAAATCTATTCAGACATCATAGGATGGCAACACATCATTGGAAAATAATATGAAGCATAAAGCACCATGTTCAAGTAGAGGGTACAGCGGGTTACGGGAGAGTGGACCGTTGGATATAGATGGGGGAAGGTGATGGAGATGTTGGTGAAGATGACAGCAGTGTTGGTGAAGATCGCGGTGATGATGATGGCCCCCGGCAACGCTCCGGCGCCACCGGAAGCAAGGGGGAGAGAGGACCCCTTCTTCTTCTTCTTCATTGACCTCCTCCCTAGTTGGGAGAAGGGTTTACCCTCTGGTCCTTGGCTCCCATGGCTTGGGAGGGGCGAGAGCCCCTCCGAGATTGGATCTATCTCTCTGTTTCTGCGTTCTGTGTTTCTGCCCCTTCACCGTTTCCTTTATATCTGGAGATCCGTAACTCCGATTGGGGTGAATCTTTCGCCCAGATTTTTCTCGTAAAATTAGCTTTCTTGCGGCAAAAGAAGGGCATAAACCGCCTTACGGGTGGCCCATGAGAGTCCAGGGCGCGCCCAGGGGGGAGGGCGCGCCCCCTGTCTCGTGGCCACCCCGGACACCGTTTCACGTTGATTCTTCCTCCAAAAAATCCCAAATATTCCAAAATAATTCTCCGTCCTTTTTTATCCCGTTTGGACTCCGTTTGATATTAGTTTTATGCGAAACATAAAACATGCAACAGACAGGAACTAGCATTGGGCACTGGATCAATATGTTAGTCCCAAAAATAGTATAAAAAGTTGCCAAAAGTATATGAAAGTTGAAGAATATTGGCATGGAACAATCAAAAATTATAGATATGACAGAGAAGTATCAGGGGGCAATCCACTGCCGGCTGCGCTGTTCTCTTTCACCCAGTGCCTGGGCGGGAGGGCCACCGACCCCTTCTTCCTTGCTTTCGTACATAGTGTGGGCAGATCCGGCCTCCCGCCGCATTCCTAGCCACATCCCGATGACCCTAAGGTATAACTTTCTTTGAAATCGTCATTGCTCTAGCTGCATGCAGATCTTTTTCGATTCTGTAGTCGAATCTAGGTCTTGGTTCAAAGAGGAAAGAAGGGTGGGGTGGGGTGGAGCATGTATCTAGGACGTGGTTAAATGAGGAAAGGAGGGAGGGAAAGTAGTATAGACTGGCTATCCAGCTACTTTGTTGGTCGAAAAGGGAAAAAGGGGGTAACCCAATACAACATCTATACGGAACCGATCTCTTTGTTGAGAAAGGAAAGAAAATGGGGGGTCGGGTAGTTTGTGCAGGACTAGATTTGCTGCCCTCACATAGGAAAAAGGTTCAAAGAGAACAAATATGGGACCAACGCAAATATGTTGCTTGGCAACATACTTTGTATCACCTATTTATATGTGTGGACACACATGGTGCTGGCATGTCCCATATCACATGTACCATACAACTATTTTGCTGTTGTTAATCTAAGAATGCCGGTGGAAATTAAAGCAATGCGACTATTAAAAGTAAATTACATTTTTAACGAATGTCGTTTTAAGAGAATGTCTGTTAATATGAATCAATGCAACCATTTTAGAAATGCCACTATCCTACTTTATTTTCTATCAAGATAAGTTAGATGCTTCTTTTTGTTGCCGTATGTTTCATCCTCCTTTATTAGCCAGTAATTATTTCCTTTTTTTGCCTCTGTTAAAATAGGGATATCTATTCAACTTGTTGCTATAGCGAACTTAAATGTCACATCAGCAACTTTGCTTGATATAGTTGAACTACACAAAATGAGATTGGATCTCCTATTCGTGTTGGCAGATTCGTAGGTGATCTTGACTATGTCAAGAAAGGTCAGTACCTGCCTTCATCCCCATGGTCGTGCAGTGTGCTTTGAGATGTTGTGCTACTTGTATTGGTACTGTTTTAAATAAATGTTGAATTGAAGCTATTGAATTGCTGTCTTTTCCCATTAAGTGAACAAAAATGGGACCAACCCAGACATGATGCTTGTTGCTTTGTTACAACAAACTCTGCATAACCCCCTTTATAAGTAGATGGAAGCACATGGTGTTGTTGCGCCCACTCTCCCCTGGAACTGTTTATGCTTTTTGTTAATCTAATGCCACTGGTAAAATTAAGAAATGCCACTCTCAGAATTAACTACTGAATCTTAGTTCAAAATTGCAACACTTGTTACAGATCGACAGGAGTACCATTTCTGTTAGGGATCAGCCAGAGTACATGTTTGATAAATGTATTGTTGATATAATGTCTCTGTTAATATATATCAATTATAGTGTTCTACAAATGGTACTATCCTGCTTTGTAGTTATTTCTACATGTTTAACCAAGGTATTGTGAAGATAATGTCTCTGTTAATATGAATCAGTCACATTATTTTAGGAATGGTACTTTTGTGCTTTGTTGCTTTTATTCATGTTGAAACAAATCATTGTTAAGATACTATTTCAGTTAATATGAATGAATCACACTGGTTGAGAATTGCTACTCTCCTGCTTTGTTTCCCATTAAGATAAGGTAGATGTTTTTTCTTCTGGGAGTATAAGTCATCAATCGTTATTTCTCAGTAATTATTTCCTTTATACCTATTGTTGCATACAGGGATATCAAAACTTCTGCTCGATTCTATTTCGACTTTGATTTTAGTTGAGCTGCACAAAAGGAGCCAATGTGTTTAAGGCAAATTGTTGCATTATTGGGCCCAGTTGGTCTTTCCACTTGGCAGAAAGAAGCAATCACTGTTTGTGCTACATTACACAAGGAATGATCGAGAAGCTTTATAGAGTATTAGTAGATGCTAGTGACATGACTAGTCTGCAGAGAGCATCGGCAACTCAACAACATGTGGAGTGCAAAATTCACTCCACAAGGAAAGGTATGACCAAATCAGTTGTTGACGCAGTTGTAACAAACAAGGTCAGTATTGGCCTTCATCCACATGATTATGCTTTGTTATGTTGTGCTACTTATATTGTCATGTTGTTTTGAATAAATGTTTAATTCAAGCTATTGTATTGCTATCTTTTCCTGTTAAGATAATGAAGATGATTATAGTTGTAAGCGTATGTTTAATCAACTAGTACCACTATTATATTCATCACGCTTTTTCTGTATTTATGCAGACAGGGATGCTTAGCTCGATTTCAGTGGAACTACACAAAATGTTCAGATGGTTCGTGTCCTCCATAATACTTCATCATGGACAATGCATCAAATGGTTCTCTAATCATGCGTCGTCACCTTGAGCCACCGGACTATCTACTTGAATGGAGATACCAACGTGTTCAATGCCTTGCAACATATAAATATGAAATCCACCATGCTACGCAAGACATTGTTTGGTTTTAGTGGAACTGCCCAAAAAGATACGCTGGTTAATCTAGCTCCATGTGCCATTTCAATGTGCAAACTGATGACAAACCATGGCCATCTGAATGGAGCTACCAACATCTTCAAGGCAGAAGAATTCCCACAAGTTCAAGGGAAAGAACTTTGTCTAGCAGAATACTACCTTTAAGAAGGGCAAGAAGAAAGACAAAAAGAGAGATGGCTGCTTTACTTGTGGTTCAGAGCAACACTGGGCAAACAAGTGCCCAAGCAAGTACAAGAAGCCAGGACAGGAGTCCAAGTCTATCAATGTCACTCTAAGCAGCAATGATGGGGCATCTGGGTATGGTAATCTCTTTACCGTACTCTCAATTTGTTAGTCCACCGACTGGTGGGTTGACATTGGGGCCAATATTCATGTGTGTGCTGATGTGTCTTTGTTTTCTTGCAACATATAAATACGAAATCCACCATGCTACACAAGACATTGTTTGATTTCAGTTGAACTGCACAAAAAAATACGCTGGTTAATCTGGCTCCATGTGCCATTTCAATGTGCAAACTAATGACAAACCCTGCTTGTTGCACAATCATAGGAATTACATATTTTGAATGGGAAAAGCTTGTCGAAGTTTAATAATTGATGTTAGCAAGAAGACATTAGTTTAACATATTGGAATTGGAAAACCTTGTCAAATTTTGCTCATTGATGTTAGCTAGAAGACATGCATTTGATATTTTTGAGTGGGACGCCCTTTGCTGTGAGCAGCGTCGATTGTTTTTTCCTATTCCTATGTTCAGTTCAGAAGCAAATATTTACTCTGCTGAGATGCATAGTCACATGAATGTTGACTTATGTAAGGTATTTTAAGATTTTGTTCTGAATGTTGTCTATGTAATGCTAGGCCTTATGAGTTTGATTGCAAAGTTGAGTTTGGAATGTTGTGGCATGCGACATCATGAGCTGTTCACCATGCTTGCTGAGAATAATGCTTCATATTGTTTTGCATGTTGATTTAATGACAGTGTTTTTCATGTTAAGAAGATCATCCTCTTCTGTTGTTTATGTGCTTAAGAAGTTCATCGTCTTATGTTCCATTCATAGCCTATATGATAACTCGGGTAGGTTAGAGGTGAAACCATATAATCTTCCAACCAACTCACCATCTTAGGACGTGATTGGATCGTCGTTTTCCAACCAAAACCGCTTGTAAAACTGACGCTTGTAAATAAAAGCAGATGGTCTTGGGTAAAGCACTTGGTTGGTCGATTTTGACTAGTAAAATATACACTGGTCTCTCAAATTACACGTGTAACTCGCCGGTTTTTGTTAGAGACCTAGGGTCGTCAGTTTGATTACGGCCTGTATTGTACATGTTGTTTCCGATAACGATTAAATTGCACTTTGTATATTAATACGGGTGTGAAACAATCCAGAGCTCCCAAGCGCGGCCTTACTGTTTCATGCCGGCTTACTCTCTCAAAGGTACTCATAGGTGTCCGATGATCCTAGCTTCCTGAATGAGCAGCGGGTGCTGTATCAGACCATCCTTAGGGCCCATGAGGCCCTTTTCGCCGTCCTTCGAGTTGTTGCGCTCGCCGTGGCACCGAGCATTATCAACATGGTCAATGACATGAGGAATCAGGAGATGACTTTACTTGGAGAGGATGACAGTAGGAACCCACCAGGGCCATAGCTGTAAGTACGCAAGTTCCTCCTTATTATATACAACTATAATTTTTTTGCTTCCTCCTGGTTTCCTGACATCACGGTCCCACACCATCATCAACCTATATAGTCAATAAAGGAGAGAATTACACAAGGAGCGGCCGACAGCCGGGACCTAGTAGCTCGAGCAGTATTTGTGTTTTTGAGGTGTGAGCAGAGTTTTTCTTGAGCGATGTTTTTGTTGTTGTTTAGAGGAGCAGGGTGGGCGCGCTGTGGCCCGTCTGGCCCAGATTATTATTTTATGTCAACCAAATATCTAGTCCAGATATTAATATTTAAATGTCAAAATGGCGAGCCCAGCTATTCTTTTTTTGTGGAATACCCAACCTAGGTCAACTTGTTATTCTCCGGGCCGCATTAGACTTGCCAAGAAAACGTTCTTTAAAAAATAGCTTTAAATATAAAAAACACACCGAATAGGTACATTTTTTATTCTTCTTAAAAAAGGTACATTTTTTAATTTCATTACTTGTTGCACGCGTAAAATTTCATTGGGTTTTTACCTAATACAAATTTATTTTGAAATTATATTTAATCTGACTCTAAATTTTGGGTTAAAAAATATTTTGGATCCCATCAAAATGTTGGAAATTTTGTTGAATTTTTTTCAGCGGTTGGCTGAAATTATTAACAAAGTCATCACTAAAAAATGGGTTGTAATTTTAACAAAAAGTAAATTGCCTGAGTAAATTCCATTAGAATAAAAAATGGGTTTTACATTATATCAAATCACAAATGAGCTATATGTTCTCTGCCAAAAATGTGATGGTCACTTGTGGGCCTACTATAGTCCTGGCCATCTTAGGCCCGGCCCTGTCGGCCCACCCAGGCCCGGCCCTAAAATCCAGGGCCTAGGCCCGATGGGCTTGCAAGAGGGCCGGGCTTGGGCCTAAGTTTTGAGCCCACCGGCAGGGCCTGGACGGGCTTGGGCTTGGATATTAGCATTTTAAGGAACAGGCCTGGCCCACGACCCTAAGCCCTAAGGGCTTTTGAGGGCTTTTTACCAGATGGGCCGGGCCTGGGCTTGAAAAGTAGGCCCGATGGTAGGGCCTGGGAGGGCCTGGGCCTCAGTTTTCTGCAGTGGGCTTTTTTAGGCCCGGCCCAAGCCCAGCCCGGCCCGCCCCATGGCCAGATATAGCCTACTAACACTAGTAGAAAACAGGGCATACGTTCAGGCCAGATAAGCCCATTAGTCTCGGTTCAGTCACGAACCGGGACCCATGGGGCCATCGGTTCCGGTTCGTGAGGCCAGGGGGCCTGCCGGGCCTCGTGGGGGCATTGGTCCCGGTTCGCTGAACCGGGACCAAAGGGCGGCCTTTAGTCCCGGTTCTTACCACGAACCGGGACCAATGAGTTGCCTATATATACCCCTCGCCCGCAAGTAGAGCACTCCACTGCTTTGTTTTTCTGGCCGACCTTTGAGAGCTTTGTGGTGCTCTAGTTCACCTCCTATGCACATGAGGTGTTCGATGGAATGCCCGAGCCACACTACTTAACCTTCTCCTCTCCAAGCTCGACCTCCAAGCTCCATTTTCCTCAATATTTGTCTAGGTTTAGCGGTCTGTCACGTCATGTCCCCGTCTTTACCGCCGTCGATCGCACGCGCCGATCTCGTCGCCGACACCACCGTGGTGAGCCTCTTGTTCTTATCTTCTTTCTGAAAGGAAAAAAAATTCTTACTTGTATGTTTATATAGATATTTGTATAATTTTCTTATTTTTATTATTGCTCTTATTATTTAGTGTGATGGTTTTGGTATCCGCCCCCGTCGGCCCTCGTCATGTCTATGATTCAGATGTGGTATATATTATCTTTATAACTATTTTGTTCATTTATTGTTTATGGCAATTATGCCGACGGTTCTACTGCAAAGTAGTTCAGACTCATTTGAGGTTGTCCAGGGGTTTATTGCCGAATTGAGGCTCTGCCTAAGAAGGCTGCCCTGTGCTTCTGCTGCAAGGGCCGTCGTGTTCTCCTCAGTACGAATGGACCACTCCGTATTCCCATTGACTATTATGACACCGCGAGGTCCGGGCATTTTGAGCTTGAGGTAAGCATAGTGTGGTACCGCGTTGAATTAACCGATTGCGGTTCGTCCGAGTAGTGCATGATAACCACTGCGGAAGGGGACGACGTCGAAGATCAACTCTTCGCTTCAGAAATTATCCGGTGATCTGAAGACCACTTCTAGTGTGATTGAGCCTGTACAACAGGCCTCTACACCTGGTATGACACCTTTAAAGGTGGTTTTGGTGGGCTTGATCCTTGAGGGATCGATAACCATTTTGCGCACTGTGTCTTGATAAAGCAGGTTCAGTCTGCTACCACCGTCCATAAGGACTCATGTGAGGTGGAATCCATCGACAATGGGGTCAAGGACCAGTGCGGCTGAACCACCATGACGAATACTGGTCGGATGGTCCTTGTGGTCGAAGGTGATCGGACAGGAGGACCGTGGGTTGAGTTTTGGGGTGACCGGCTCCATCGTGTAGACGTCCCTTAGTGCACGCTTCCGCTCCCGCTTGGGGATATGGGTGGCGTATATCATATTCACCGTTTTGACTTGAGGAGGAAATTTCTTTTGTCCCCCTATGTTCAGTGGTCGGGGATCCTCATCGTCATCGCTGTGCAACCCCTTTTCCTTGTTTTTGGCATTTAACTTGCCGGCCTGTTTAAATACCCAACACTTTCTGTTGGTGTGGTTGACTGGTTTATCAGGAGTGCCGTGGATTTGACATGGACGACCGAGGATGCGGTCCAAACTGGACGGACCCGGATTGTTTCTTTTAAATGGCTTTTTTTGCTGACTGGACTTGGAGCCACTGAATCTGGCATTGACGGCCGTATCTTCGGCGTTATCGCCATTATTTTGACGCTCGTGTCTATTGCGTTGGGGTTTGCTGTTGCTATCTCTGGCGACTGAAGTGATAGGCTTCCTTGATGTGCTGTTGCTACGGGCTAACCAACTATCCTCGCCCGTGCAAAAGCGGGTCATAAGTGTCGTAAGGGCTGCCATGGATTTCGGCTTCTCTTGGCCGAGGTGTCAGGCTAGCCACTCATCATGGATGTTATGTTTAAAGGCCGCTAGGGTTTCGACATCCGGACAATCGACGATTTGGTTCTTTTTAGTTAAGAACCGAGTCCAGAATTTCCTAGCTGACTCTTCGGGCTGTTGGGTTATGTGACTTAAGTCATCAGCGTTCGGTGGTTGTACATAAGTGTCCTGAAAGTTGTCAAGAAATGTGTCTTCCAGGTTCTCCCAACTGCCAATGGAGTTTTCGGGCAGACTATTCAACCAGTGCCAAGCTGGTCCCTTGAGTTTTAGTAGGAGATACTTGATGGCATGAAGATCGTCACCACGGTCCATGTAAATGTGGAGAAGGAAGTCTTCAATCCAAACCGCGGGATCTGTTGTCCCATCATATGGTTCAATGTTTACGGGTTTAAACCCTTCTGGGAATTCATGTTCCATTACTTCGTCAGTGAAGCATAGGGGGTGTGCGGCGCCTCTGTGCCGGGCTACCTCGCGACGCGGTTCGGATGGAGCTGGTCTACTGTATTCGGCCTGGGCGGATTTGTATGTAGTGTATCCGGCGTGACGGTCATCGTCGCGTGTTGAGGTGCGCCCCCATGATCTGTAGATCAATCTTGACTGTCCTGCTTTGTCTTCCAATTGATACCGCAGGTCATGTGTGTATCCCCGAGCCTTTGTGTTTCTATTTGTTTGGCGACGGGGTGCGGACTGGTGTTCGGACTGATACGCCACTTTATCCCGGCCACGTGGTGGTCGGTCAGCCACATCATGCGCTGGTAGTATGGGCTCTGGCGCCTCGTCCTCGAATTGAGGTAGCAACCTGCGCCTGGGGTAACTTTTGGTTGACACTCGAGTCCGTATTCCTCAGCTGC
The DNA here is from genome assembly GCF_018294505.1 of Triticum aestivum. NCBI lineage: Eukaryota > Viridiplantae > Streptophyta > Magnoliopsida > Poales > Poaceae > Triticum > Triticum aestivum. The sequence continues at coordinate 73,483,210 of NC_057795.1, forward strand.
CAGGACCTCAGTCCATCTATCAGTCAGCAGGTCTTGATCAGCTTGAAGCTGCTGCTTCTTCTTCTTCAGGCTCTTCCCAGTGGCTATAAGCTGGTGCTTGAAGCGTTCCTGCTCGGCGGGATCCTCAGGCACGGTAAATTCGTCGTAGCCGAGGCTCACCTCATCCTCGGAGAGAGGTATGAAATTATCGTCTTCCGAGTCTTTGTTCATGGCTTGTTCATCAGGGCTGGCTTTCCCGTCCTCCCGTCCGGCCTGTTCAAAGCTTGGCTGGGCGGGGTCGTCTTCATTATCTTCGGCATCATCCGAAGTGCTATTGTCTCCTGTGCCGATATTGCTGTTTTTACCATGGCGTGGTTTAGAGCGGCACCGCTGACGTCGGTGCTTCGGCTGCTTCTCGGGAGGCTTGTCCTCACCTTTATCCTTTTTGTCCTCGCCATTGTCTTCTTTGGGGGTATCCACCATGTAAATGTCATATGACAAGGTGGCTGTCCAGCGCCCTATGGGCAGTGGTTCCTCTTCTTCTCCCGCATCATCGTCCATACCGTCGATGTCTTCGGAGTTGAAGTCAAGCATGTCGGTCAAGTCGTCGACAGTGGCTATCAAGTGGGTGGTGGGTGGGCAACAAAGTTCTTCGTTGTCCACTTCCCACTCAAGTCGGACATAGTTCGGCCAAGAATCTCCTGACAAGGAAAGAGATTTTAATGAGTTTAACACATCACCCAAGGGCGAGTGTTGGAAGATGTCCGCGGAGGTAAACTCCAAGAGCGGCACCCAATTAGATTCGATGGGCGCTGACACACGCGATTTGGAACCCATATCCGGAGATGAGCCCGAGGGTCCGATGGCACAGACCTCACTAGAGGTTAGATCTGTGTTCGGCTCAAGCGCCGTAGAGTATGCGACTTCCATGGTGGGGTCCAGCCCCCCCCCCCCGTCCCCGGACGGCGCAATCTGTTCTGGATCTAGGTCCAGGACAGTCACAAGCATTGTCTCCTGAGCATAGTCCGATGACAGATTTAAGTCATGTTCATCATGGCTACAGGGTGCAGCTGTCATGGGTTCAAATCCGTCGAAGATCAAGTCTTCGTGGATATTGGTGGTGTAGTTCAAGCTTCCAAATCTGACCTAATGGCCAGGGGCGTAGCTGTCGATCTGCTCCAGATGGCCAAGCGAGTTGGCCCATAGTGCGAAGCCGCCGAATACGAAGATCTGTTCGGGGAGAAAAGTCTCACCCTGGACTGCGTCGTTGTAGATGATTGAAGGAGCCATCAAGCCTTGTGATGACGACACAGTGGACCTCTCAATGAACGCACCAATGTCGGTGTCAAAACCGGCGGATCTCGGGTAGGGGGTCCCGAACTGTGCGTCTAGGCTAATGGTAATAGGAGGCGGGGGACACGATGTTTACCCAGGTTTGGGCCCTCTCTATGGAGGTAATACCCTACTTCCTTCTTGATTGATCATGATGATATGAGTAGTACAAGAGTTGATCTACCACGAGATCGTAGAGGCTAACCCTAGAAGCTAGCCTATGATTATGATTCTTCTTGTCCTATGGACTAAACCCTCCGGTTTATATAGACACCGGAGGAGGCTAGGGTTACACAGAGTCGGTTATAGAGAAGGGAATCTACATATCTGAATCGCCAAGCTTGCCTTCCACGCAAAGGAGAGTCCCACCTGGACACGGGACAAAGTCTTCTATCTTGTCTCTTCATAGTCCAACAGTCCGGCTAAAGTATATAGTCCGACTGTCCAAGGACCCCTTAATCCAGGACTCCCTCAACTGTAGCCATGCTTGCCCCGACAAAGACATCGTTATCAAGGGCGAGGCTACAGTAATGAGCTGCCGACAAGACCCCCAAGTTGTGGGCCCGGCCTGTCGACCAAGAGGCCGGCAGCTGACAGGACCCACCAGTCGGCAGGCCCCAGCGGCCGGCGGAGAAGTCGGCACCCACAGACACTGACGGCCTAGACCCACATCCAGCCGGATTACCATTGTACCCCTGGGGGGTAGGCCTATATAAACCCCCTAGGGCACCCATGCAAAGGGTTGATCTCAGATAGTTTCACACACCCATATACAGAGAAGAGGAGATAGCTAGCCTTGCCCTTCTTCTTCCTCTAGCCAAACAGCTCAAGGAGCCTCTTGTAGCTACTTACTGATTTAGTGATCATGCGGAGACCCCGCAGAGCAGGACTAGGGGTGTTACCTCCAAGGAGAGCCCCAAACCTGGGTAAGATTCACCGACGTGCATGTCTTCGCCTTATCCCATTTCCAGGCACCGGCGATGTCTTACTGACTCCCACTATAATTAGCCATCCTTTGGCATATGTCGCACCTACCACCTGACAAGCCCCCAGACCGCGAACGGCCACGCGAGCGGGATGGTCTGGAGGCCCTGCGCTGGCTGGTGGATCTACTTGGCGTGGAATTGCCAGGCTTTGCAGGACCTCACCATCTCGGTGGCATCATTGAGTGTCGTGGGCTAGTAGAACCCACTACGTAACTGAAAGCACAAGTGCTCCCTGGGTGATTTTGGTAATTAATGTCAACATATCTCTTGTTGGACTAACACTTTTACCTAGTATGTTTCAGATAAGTTCAACAATGAAGTGGCATGGACAAAAGGATGTGGAACCCCTTCATGGTGCTAAGGACAAAGGATTGGCTCAAGCTTCAAGCTCAAGACTCTGCATTTTCTATTTTAGTGATCCAAGATCACATTGAGTCTATAGGAAAAGCCAATACTATCAAGAAGTTGGTCTCATTGAGATGGGATTGTAATCTCTCTGTGTATGTCCATTACCAGAATCGGTTCCACCGAGTTTGAGTAATCAGTCCTACCGAGATTACAATGTAAACTCTCTGTTTCCTTTTCGTGACGTTTTGGTCTCACCGAGATTAGCGAATCAGTCACACCGAATTTACCTGACCAACTCTATGGTTAGCTTATTACCAAAATCGGTCCTATCGAGTTTGTGTGATCGGTCTCACCGAGATTACGTTATGCCCTAACCCTAACCATATCGGTCCTACCGAGTTGCATGTCGGTCCCACCGAAAATCCTAACGGTCACTAGGTTTACTGAATCGGCCAGAGCGAGTTTCTCAATTTGGTCCCACCGAGATTGGTAAATTGTGTGTAACAGTTAGATTTTGTGTGGAGGCTATATATACCCCTCCACCCCCTCTTCATTCGTGAGGAGAGCCATCAGAACAAACCTACACTTCCAACTTACCATTTCTGAGAGAGAACCACCTACTCATGTGTTGAGACCAAGATATTCCATTCCTACCATATGAATCTTGATCTCTAGCCTTCCCCAAGTTTCTTTCCACTCAAATCTTCTTTCCACCAAATCCAAATCCTATGAGAGAGAGTTGAGTGTTGGGGAGACTATCATTTGAAGCACAAGAGCAAGGAGTTCATCATCAACACACCATTTGTTACTTCTTGGAGAGTGGTGTCTCCTAGATTGGCTAGGTGTCAATTGGGAGCCTCCGACAAGATTGTGGAGTTGAACCAAGGAGTTTTTAAGGGCAAGGAGATCGCCTACTTCGTCAAGATCTACCGCTAGTGAGGCAAGTCCTTCGTGGGCGACGACCATGGTGGGATAGACAAGGTTGCTTCTTCGTGGACCCTTTTTGGGTGGAGCCCTCCGTGGACTCGCGCATCCATTACCCATCATGAGTTGAAGTCTCCATCAACGTGGATGTACGATAGCACCACCTATCGGAACCACGGCTCAAAAATCACCGTGTCTCCAAATTGCGTTTGAATTCTCCAAACCCTTCCCTTTACATTCTTGCAAGTTGCATGCTTTACTTTCCACTGCTCATATACCCTTTGCATGCTTGCTTGATATGTATTGTGTTTGTTAAACTTGTGACTAAACTGCACTTAAAATTAGAGAAATTAAAAACTGCTACTTTTAGCACTTAGTGTCTAATCACCCCTCCTCTAGACACCTCTTCTCGATCCTCTCAATTGGTATCAGAGCTTTGGTCTCCATTGCCTTAGTGTAATCACCATTGGTGGAAGATGGATGAGTCTACTTTGGGGAGTCTTAGACATAGAGTGCCTATACTTGATGGAGAGTATTTTCATGAGTGAAAAAATGAGATGGTTGTGATTTTCAATCAATATCATTTAAACAAGTACATTGCTAGCCCTTGTGCACCTCATGTTGATCCTATGCATCCTACCCTTGATGAGTCAATTGACATGATCAGGAAACTTAGAACTGTTAATCTTATCACTAGAGGCTTGCCTAGAAGCTTGATTAGAAATTTGCCTACTCTTGAGTGTGCCTACACTATATGGAAATTTCTTGAGGAACGATTTTCGGATTATTCTTGAAAAATCTAGATGAAATTCTTCATAAGTCTATTGCCTTGAGTAAGATGAATTCCAATGATCCTATGTTTGGTGATTGTCTATTTGAACTTACAAATCTTATGCGTGCCAAAGGAAATGTTGGAATCATTAGCGATATTATTTCCAAAGTTACTAGACTTCATAAAGGAGATCATTGTCAAACTCATTCTAACGAATCACCCTCTCTAGGAATTGATCCACCACATGACGATGTTGAACATGGATACTATGATGAGGATGATGATAGTGACTTTGATCTTGATGATGCAATGAGACACTTTGGTCTTATGGCAAATCTTCGGGGATATATGGCAGGAGGAAAGGAATGGGTTCTTGACAGTGGATGTACTGATCACATGACCGGAGATAAAGACATGTTTCATGAGCTTGCTGAAAATGATGGTCCTCGAAAGTATGTCACTTTCGGTGACAACTCAAAGGGTAAGGTGGTTGGCCTCGGTAAGGTGGCCATCTCACATGATAGCTCCATTCAAAATGTTATGCTCGTCGAATCTCTTGGCTACAACTTACTTTCAGTATCTAGACTTGCTGATTTTGGTTTCAACGTCCTATTTACTGAAGTAGATTGCCAAGTGTTCCGTAGAGACAATCATAAAATGGTATTTACCAGTATACGTAGAGATGATCTTTACATTGTTGATTTCACTAAAAAGGCTCGACCTAGAACTTGCCTTATTGCTAAATCCTCTAAAGGTTGGTTATGGCATAGACGATTAGGTCATGTTGGCATGCGAAATCTTGACAAGCTTATTAAAGGAAATCATATCCTTGGTGTTAACGATGTCATATTTGATAAGGATAGACTTTGCAGTGCTTGTCAAGCAGGTAAACAGGTTAGAGGAAGGCATCTTGTAAAGAACATCATGACCACAAGGAGGCCACTTGAGCTACTTCACATGGATTTTTTTGGTCCCAACGCTTACAAGAGTCTTGGTGGAAATTCTTTTGGTCTAGTTATAGTTAATGATTTTTCAAGATTTACGTGGGTGTTCTTTCTCGATGATAAATCGCAGGTCCAAAAGATCTTCAAAAACTTCGCTAGGAAGGCCCAAAATCAGTTTGAAGTGAAGATCAAGAAGGTTCGCAGCGACAATGGAATGGAGTTCAAGAATGCAAATGTGGACACCTTTCTTGACGAAGAAGGGATTTCACATGAGTTCTCGGCTACGTACACACCTCAACAAAATGGAGTTGTCGAGAGGAAGAACCGGACACTCATCAAAATGGCAAGAACGATGCTTGATGAGTACAAGACACCGAAGCACTTTTGGGCAGAAGCGGTTGAGACAGCTTGTCATGCAACAAATCGCTTGTATCTTCACAAGCTACTCGGCAAGACAGCATACGAGCTCCTCACCGGTAACAAACCCCAAGTTGGATACTTTTGAGTATTTGGCTCAAAGTGCTACATTCTTGATAAGCATCGTCATTCTAAATTTGCTCCTAAGTCTCATGAAGGTTTCCTACTTGGTTATGGCTCTCTCACACTTACCGTGTCTACAACAATTTCACCCAAAAGGTTGAAGAAACGGTAGATGTGAAGTTTGATGAATCTAACGGCTCGCAAGTAGAGCAATTGCCAATTGATGTAGGAGACAAAGACCCCTCGGAAGCAATCCAAGACTTGTCTATTGGCAAGATTCGTCCAACGGAGGTGAAGGAGAGTAACTCGTCCGTCCAAGTGGAAGCTTCTACCTCACGACAAGGTGAACCAAGAGTTGATATGGAAGCATCCACGTGTGGGACACACCAAGATGAAGAAAACGAGGAAGTACACCAAGAACGTCAACAACCTCCTTCTCCACCATGATAAGAAAACGACAACGCCAACAATGAAGAAGGCCAAGAAGAAGAAGAACAAGATGAAGAAGATGTTCAACCAAGACCCAAGCAAAAGCTTTCACGAGTTCGAGCAAGAATTGCTAAAGGCCATCCCGTCGAGCAAATCTACAATGATATCCAAACCGGGAGAATCACTCGCTCTAAAACTCATTTAGCTAACTTTTGTGAAAACTATTCATTCATCTCTAGCATTGAACCTATGAAGGTTGAAGAAGCATTGGAAGATCCGGATTGGATAAACGCTATGCATGAAGAGCTACACAACTTTGAGAGGAATCAAGTTTGGACATTGGTTGAGAAGCCCGACAACAACCACAACATCATCGGTACCAAATGGGTGTTTCGCAACAAGCAAGATGAAGATGGACAAGTAGTTCGCAACAAAGCACGTCTCGTTGCCCAAGGCTACGCACAAGTCGAAGGTATGGACTACGGTGAGACTTATGCTCCCGTTGCTAGACTTGAGTCAATTCGCATCTTAATTGCCTATGCTAATCACCATGATATCACCTTGTACCAAATGGACATCAAAAGTGCTTTTCTAAATTGTGAAATAGAGGAGGAAATTTATGTTAAACAAGCTCCCGGCTTTATCAATCCTAAGAAACCTAATCATGTCTACAAACTTCGCAAAGCTCTTTATGGTCTTAAACAAGCTCCTAGAGCTTGGTATAAATGCTTAACCAAGTTCCATATTGAAAAAGGCTTTGAAATTGGAAAAATTGATTCTACACTTTTTACTAAAAGGGTTAATGGAGAATTATTTGTATGCCAAATTTATGTCGATGATATTATATTTGGATCAACTAACCCTCATTTTAGTGAGAAGTTTGGAAAGCTAATGTCGGAGAAGTTTGAGATGTCGATGATGAATGAACTCAAATTCTTTCTTGGATTGCAAATCAAGCAAACTAAGGAAGGTACTTTTGTCCCTCAAATGAAGTACACCAAGGACTTATTCAAGAAGTTCAATATGCAAGAATGCAAAGGTATGTCTACACCCATGCCTACTACTCGACATCTTGATTTGACCAAAGATGGTGAACCAGTTGATCAAAAGGTTTATCGCTCTATGATTGGTTCATTGTTATACCTATGCACTTCATGTCCCGATATTATGCTAAGTGTGTGCATGTGTGCACGATATCAAGCTGCACCTAAAGAATGTCATCTTAAGGCCGTGAAAAGGATAGTGAGATACTTAATTCATACACCAAATTTTGGCATTTGGTATCCTAAGAGGGCCTCTTTCAACCTTGTTGGCCACTCCGACTCGGACTATGCTGGTGACAAGGTTGATAGAAAGTCCACTTCGGGTACTTGTCAATTCCTTGGTAGATCTCTTGTGTCTTGGTCTTCCAAGAAACAAAACTTGGTATCCTTATCCACTGCCAAAGCAGAATACATTGCCGCTGGATCATGTTGTGCTCAATTACTTTGGATGACTCAAACTCTTAAAGATTATGGGATATATGTGAAACATGTTCCATTACACCGTGACAATGAAAGTGCTATCAAGATTGCTCACAATCCCGTGCAACATTCTCGAACTAAGCATATTGAAGTTCGTCATCATTTCATTCGAGATCATGTTGCCAAAGGGGACATTAATCTTAAGCATGTTCGCACTGAAAACAGTTAGCAGATATTTTCACTAAACCTCTTGTTGAGAAAGTGTTTTTCAGGTTGAGAGGTGAATTGAACATCGTTGATGCTTCAAACTTGGAATAGAAACTTCATTTGATACATGCAAGACATGAGCCTATGACTAATCCTTGATATTTATCTTATGATGATAATCTTATGTCTTGGATATATTTGCACCTTACATGTTATCTAACTTTTGTAGGAACTTGGATGAATCTCACTCTATGAGATTGCAACTCACTCACATTTTGAGCAATCTCTACATCACCAAGTCTCTACATAATGGTGGTTGAAAACAAGGACGCACAAAACCATTCACACATATCCTTTGACAAATTTATTATTGAGTTTCATGATTGTCATTTTGGATACACAAGTGCTTTTCCTTGGAAAAACTAACCCATGTAGGAAGATGGACTCAAATTCCAGGTGGTGCTCCCAGGTCTTGATGAGCTACATCAACCTTGAGCAACCCACACAAGTTCAACTACATGATCACGATCACCACCACCCAAGGTATGTTATTCCATCTTAGAAAAGCTTCACTCCAAGTCATGAGTCAAAGCAACTCGACAAGATGTGAATACATCAAGATGCTTAAACGAAAAATGGTAACTATCGGTGTCAAAACCGGCGGATCTCGGGTAGGGGGTCCCGAACTGTGCGTCTAGCCGGATGGTAACAGGAGACAAGGGACACGATGTTTTACCCAGGTTCGGGCCCTCTTGATGGAGGTAAAACCCTACGTCCTACTTGATTAATATTGATGATGTGTGTTACAAGAGTGGATCTACCATGAGATCAAGGAGGCTAAACCTTAGAAGCTAGCCTATGGTATGATTGTTGTTCGTCCTATGGACTAAGGCCATCCGGTTTATATAGACACCGGAGAGGGCTAGGGTTACACAAAGTCGGTTACAACGGTAGGAGATCTACATATCCGTATCGCCAAGCTTGCCTTCCATGCCAAGGAAAGTCCCATCCGGACACGGGACGAAGTCTTCAATCTTGTATCTTCATAGTCTTGGAGTCCGGCCGATGATGATAGTTCGGCTATCCGGACACCCCCTAATCCGGGACTCCCTCAGTAGCCCCCGAACCGGGCTTTAGCGACGACAAGTCCGGCGCGTATATTGTCTTCGACGTTGCAAGGCGGGTTCTCCTTCAAACTTCATGTTCCTGTCGAATAGTGTCCGGCTTCCTTATAAATGTTGCGCTCCTTGGCTTCTATGCCCAATAATGGCCTTCTTCCACGTGTCGTATGAATGCGAAAAGCTAGTGTATTTTTACATTGTACCCCCTAGTCGTGCGAACGAGCCGCCTATAAGAGAGGCGAGGATCTAGATCCAGCTCACTCCATCCTCCATCCGCAAGTTCTCATCGAAGCGCCTCTGACAAAAATCCATTCCATCATGGATAGTCGACGCGGCTCCTCCTCTCGCGCTCCCAGCCCTAAGCCAGGAGATTGGGGGAGATGCTCAGTTCCACACAGCGAGCTAGTGGCGCTCCAAACCGAGGGATATCTTCCTCCAGCTTTCATGGTTCCGGTTCGAGCCGGACTGGCCACCTTCAAGGGTGGAAAGCAGGCGGAGAGCGTCCCCAACCCTTCTTCCCTTATCTAATAAGGGGACTCGGATTTACCATACATCCGTTTCTCCGGGGGCTCCTGGAGTTCTACGGACTCCAGCTTCACCACCTCACACCTGCCTCCATTTTGCACATCGCGGGCTTTGTAGCTCTTTGCAAGCTGTTCCTGGGCATCGAGCCCCATTTTGCGCTATGGAAGAGATTGTTTTGCCTCGTACCCCGTTCTTGTGAGGGGTCGATATATCAAGTGGGCGGAGCCGAAATATGGCGCATCGCTGGGACCGGATATCTATCCGGCACCCCGAAGAAGGCGTCCGAAGACTGGCCTTCGGAATGGTTCTACATGGAGGACGCCCCTCTGCCGGATCCAGTTCGGATCGGCCTCCCGGAGTTCAGCAATGCTCCCTTGAAGAAACGCCTGAGTTGGCGCCCGCGGAGCCCTCAACGGGAGGATGATGGGAGCGTCCATTATCTGATGGGCCGGACTAGGTTACTGGCCCACTCCGGATTGACCATGATTGGAATCATGGCCACGTGCATTATGCGAGGGGTGCAGCCACTCCAATATAGGGGCCACCCTATGTGGGATTTCAACGGGGAAGACGACGCCACCCGTCATGGCTGCAGAGGGCCGAGCTCGGCAGCCGATCTGGCAAAGATCCTGTCCGGCTTGTACAAGGGGGAGGAGGAGGACTTTCTCCGCACGAATCCATTGAACGGATTCTCCATGAATAACCCTCGGAGCTGGGTAAGCGGACGTTTATCTACCCGATCCATACTTCCAAAGTCAAGTATTTTACTTTGTGATTTCGACGCAGGAGCTGCGCCAGGACGTGGAGGGCATACGAAGCCTAACTCCACAGCCCGAGGATCCGGAGCGATCCCTTGATCCAACCTCCGAAGAGGATCCGGACATAAAGGTGGAGCTGATTGATGGGGTGTTCCACCAACTTAGCATGGACAATGCCCTAGTCGCCATTACGGCTGACTACCCCGGTTTGTTTCCGGCCTCCCAGGTGACTACGACCGAGGTCTTGACACCATCATTTGATCCGTGCTTAATTCTGACCATCCTATACTGATGGTGCATCGCAGGAGGTGCCTTTAAGGCGGGAAGCCGAACCTGCGGCGGCTGACCAGCAAGGGTCAGTTCAGCCTAGCAGGCGGAAGAGTGCGACGCGAATCGAAACGTCGCCGCAACGATACGGCGCACCGTTGTTTTTGAGGGAAGGATCCCTAGGAAGTATATTAATGCTCATACCTTTTTCCAGGAGAAAGAGCGCTCGCCGGACAGTGTCCGGAGAGGTTGCCAATCAAGCCTCTGCCAGCCATGCTCCATCGCGTGGTCCGGAAGTGGAGGCAAACACAAGGCAAGAGGTGGATGCTCCTCCGACGGGGGATGCCGACAGGCTGTCCGCCACCCGGTCTGAGGTGGAGAGCGCCATGAATCACAAGCGTCGCCGGACAGTTCTTCGTGACCCGTGTTTCTCCCCGGAGGCGTTGAATGCCTTTGATGCGGGAAACGCGCACCTCCGTGCTGCTCAAGATGGTTTAACCAGAGCCATGGAGCAGTATGTGAAAGACATACGGGTAAGTAATTTTAATAGTTATATATGCTAGTAGCCCCCGAGACTTAAAATAGTTAAAACAATTGATTTAAGGATCATTTATTATGCAGGATCTTACGGAGAAGAATACCCACTTGTCCCAGGAGCTCCAAGAGTGCAAGGCCCAACTTGAGGCCACACTAGCCACCCCAGGGGGATCCACAGAGACCCCCGCTGGTAATATGTACTTCGAAAAGATAAGTAGTTAACAAAGTGCGGCGTGTGCGTAAATCTGACAATAATATTGCAGAGGGCACCAGAGTAGATCCAGACAAGCAACAGCTACTGCGTCAGCTAAAGGCCAGCGAGAGGGTGCTTATGAAGGTGCAGCAGGAGAGAAACAAGCTCCAAGATGCCCACACCCAGCTAGGAGAAGAGCTGAAAGGTGTTCGGGCCCTGCTGTCTGGCTCCGTGAAGGAGAATCAGCGGCTTCGTCGCGGCATTTATAGTAAGTGCTTGAGCAAATTCCTTTGAAAAGAAGAATTCGGCGAGGAAGTCGATTGACAGAAATGTGTCTTTAGGTGTGCTCACAGGTCACCCTGCGGAGGAAATGCCTGGTTCAACGGGTGACCAACTTCCCGAGCTGGTGCAACTGCTCGAACGTGTTCGGCAGGCGATGAGTGGCGTCGTTCAAGCTTTATGGCCTTCCGTCTCCCTACCCGAGGGCCTTGGAGGGCTTGATGAGAAGCTTCAGGGAGCACGGTGACGCCTCCGTCTGTGGAAGATATCGGCCTGCCGTCAAGGCGCCAGGGAGGCCTGGGCCATGGTGAAGACGCGGTACGCGAAGGCTGACCCAAACCACATGGCCGAGGTCGGACCTGCGGGGCCTGATGGGAAGGAGATCCCTGTGAGCTTGATGTACGGCCAAGTAGAACTGGCCGCGAAATATTCCCAACAGGACTGTAAATTAGACAGCCTGTTAGATGGGATTGAAGAGGAGTACAATCAGTCACTTTGACGATGTAATTTGAAATGACATGTAAAATGCCTTCTAGCCGGATTGTAGATCGTTTGTCTTTGCGGACCTTTTTGCTTCAACCTCGGGACCCAACAGTCCGGAGTGTGTCCGAATACCCTTACGGTTATAGAAGAACCAGGGCATGCGTGGAGACAAGGCGTCGGGGTCATAATTGCTTTATCAGACAAGTGCCCAACTAGCTATGTTATATTACATGGTTAGTAAGAAACATCTTCCAGGGAGAATAGTTCCGTTAAGGGTTCCTTTCCCTGGGAGGCATGCCCTAAAGTGCATGTCCAGACTGCGAAAATAGCAGAAAAAGCATCTGGGGGCAAATAAATAAGTAAGTAATAAATCATCTTTCAAGTCACCGACCGAATATTCTCTTAAGAACTCTAGCTTTCGGCTTCACCCAGTCTGAGGTACACATCCGGCTGACCAGGCAGTAACAATCGCAGAGGTGCTCCCTTTACCTCCTAGCCGAACAATCGGGAACGTAGGGGTAAGCACAGGAGCCAGGCAACCCAGCTTGGCAAAAACTTAAGTCATATCTATGCATATAATGGTGAATAAAAGGTACATGCGGAAGTATGGCACATGTGTTGGGCATGAAGCCCGTATAAATAAGCTTCTGTTAAAGAAGCCCCCAGGTATAATGAGTGCTAGGAGCACATCAAGTGTGTGCGAACAATGCGCAAATCAGCCTATCAAAGGTATTGAAAAAAAAGTGAGAAGAAGGAGGGGGACAAGAGACTGTGAAAATGTAGAAAGGTGGACGGAGGAGTGAGACGAACTCTGAGTCCGGCGTTAGGCGTAGATTCTTCGGAGACGGGCTGCGTTCCATGGGTTCGGCTCGAGTCGGTTGTCAGATGCGTTACGTAGACGGTATGCTCCGCCGGTCAGGACCTGGTCGATGATGAAGGGACCTTCCCACTTGGGCTTAAGTTTGTCCTTTTTCTTGTCCGGCAGGCATAGAACAAGTTCACCAACATTGTAAGCTTTGGCCTGTACTTCTCTGCTTTGATATCTTTGAGCCTGCTGTTGATAAAATGCGGAACGAGCTTTTGCCACATCCCGCTCCTCCTCTAAGGCGTCCAAACTGTCCTGCCGATCCAGCTCGGCTTCTCTTTCTTCGTACATGCGCACGCGAGGTGAGTCATGAATTATATCGCAGGGCAGAACTGCCTCTGCGCCGTACACCATAAAAAATGGTGTGAATCCGGTAGTTCGGTTTGGCGTGGTCCGTAGCCCCCAGAGTACGGAGACGAGCTCCTCTACCCAGTGCGTGTTAGATTCCTTGAGGGACCGCACTAGTCTGGGTTTGATGCCGCTCATGATTAGGCCATTTTCTCGCTCGACTTGACCGTTAGTTTGGGGGTGATAGACTGAAGCGTAGTCGAGCTTGATGCCCATGTTTTTGCACCAAATTTTAACCTCGTCGGCCGTGAAATTCGTGCCGTTATCAGTGATAATGCTGTGGGGGACGCCAAAACGGTGTACTACCCCGGATATGAAGTCTATCACAGGTCTGAATTCTGCCGTTTTAACCGGCTTGGCTTCAATCCATTTGGTGAATTTGTCCACCATGACCAATAAGTATTTGTGCTTGTGGGTTCCCCCTTTAAGGGGTCCAACCATGTCAAGCCCCCAGACCACGAACGGCCAGGTGATGGGTATAGTTTTGAGGGCGGTGGGTGGCATGTGGCTCTGATTAGCAAAGAGCTGGCAACCGACGCATCATTGGACTAAGTCCTGAGCATCTGCCCGGGCTGTTGGCCAATAAAATCCTGTACGGAAGGCCTTGCCTACAAGGGCCCGGGCTGCCGCGTGGTGCCCACCGAGTCCGGCGTGAATTTCAGCTAGGAGATTTCGCCCCTCCTCTTAGGAGATACACCTTTGAAGGACTCCGGTTGTGCTTTTCTTATAAAGTTCTCCCTTATGGACCTTGTAGGATTTAGATCGCCGAACTATGCAGTGGGCCTCGTTTTGGTCTTCGGGAAGTTCCTGCCAAATTAAGTAGGCTAGGAATGGTTCCTTCCACGGGGCAATTACTGCCATTATTTCGTGGGCTGAAGGTGTTATTTCATTGGCTGAGCCGCCGATTGTGTCAGAATTGTCTGAGTTAGGTGATGCAGCTAGCTCCGGATTGTTATTTCCGGGCTCCTCTTCCCATAATACGGATGGCTTAAAGAGCCATTCCAGGAAGGTGTTTGGAGGCACGGCGTCGCGTTTTGCGCCGATGCGTGCTAACACGTCTGCTGCCTGGTTATTATCCCGGGCTACCTGGTGGAATTCGAGTCCTTCGAACCGAGCTGACATTTTTAGGACGGCGTTGCGGTAAGATGCCATTTTCGGATCTTTGGCGTCAAAGTCTCCATTTACTTGGGATATTGCGAGGTTTGAATCCCCACGCACCTCTAGGCGTTGAATGCCCATGGAGATTGCCATCCGGAGGCCGTGTAGAAGGGCCTCGTATTCGGCTGCGTTGTTGGAGTCCATGTACATTATTTGAAGTACGTATTGGACTGTGTCTCCAGTTGGGGACGTCAGGACGACGCCAGCCCCCAAGCCAGCCAACATTTTGGATCCTTCGAAATGCATGATCAAATTGGAGTACGCGTCGTACTCTTTAGGGAGTTTGGCTTCGGTCCATTCGGCAACGAAGTCAGCCAGGACTTGCGACTTTATAGCTCGCCGTGGTTTGTAGGTTATGTCAAATGGTAACAGCTCAATGGCCCATTTTGCAATCCTGCCCGTTGCGTCGCGATTGTTTATAATATCGTTGAGAGGTACTTCGGAGGCCACCGTTATGGAACACTCTTGAAAGTAGTGTGGCAGCTTCCAGGATGCCATGAACACCGCATACGCTATCTTTTGATAATGTCGGTACCGGGACTTGCATGGAGTTAAGACAGTGGATACGTAGTACACTGGTTTTTGAAGAGGTAATCTGTGCCCTTCTGTTTCTCGTTCGATGACGAGTACCGCGCTGACAACTTGATGTGTTGCTGCGATATATAATAACATAGGTTCGCCCAGGTTGGGCGCGGCCAGGACCGGATTTGTTGCCAGTATGGCCTTGATTTCTTCGAGTCCGGCCGTGGCGGCATCCGTCCATTTGAAGTGTTCGGTGCGCCGGAGGAGGCGATAGAGAGCCTTTTCTCCCAAACGGGAGATGAAGCGGCTTAGAGCCGCTATGCACCCAGTTAGTTTTTGTATTTGCTTGAGGTCTTTTGGGATATCCAATTGTGACAGAGCTCGGATCTTGGCTGGGTTTGCTTCAATTCCTCTATCAGATACAATGAAGCCCAAAAGCTTTCCGGCTGGTACTCCGAAGACACATTTTTCCGGGTTGAGCTTAATGTCATATGCTCGAAGGTTGTCAAATGTCACCCTCAAGTCGTCTACTAGAGTTTCGACATGTTTGGTCTTGACGACCACATCGTCTATGTATGCCTCTACTGTTTTGCCTATCTGGGTAGCCAGACATGTCTGAATCATGCGCTGATATGTTGCGCCGGCGTTTTTGAGTCCGAAGGGCATTGGGTTGAAGCAGAATGGCCCATATGGAGTAATGAATGTCGTTGCGGCCTGGTCTTTTTCCGCCATCTTGATTTGATGGTATCCGGAGTATGCATCGAGGAAGCACAATGAATCGTGCCCTGCGGTAGCATCGATGATTTGGTCGATGCGAGGGAGAGGGAAAGGGTCCTTTGGACAGGCCTTGTTAAGGTCTTTGAAATCGATGCAGAGGCGCCAGGATTTGTCCTTTTTTGGTACCATTACCAGGTTGGCTAGCCAGTCCGGATGTTTGATATCTCTGATGAATCCGGCTTCTAAGAGTTTGGCTAGCTCCTCTCCCATTGCCTGTCTTTTGGGTTCGGAAAATCACCGAAGAGCTTGTTTGACTGGCTTGAATCCTTTTAGGATATTTAGGCTGTGCTCTGCCAGCCTGCTTGGGATTCCTGGCATGTCTGAAGGGTGCCAGGCAAAAATGTCCCAATTTTCCCGAAGGAATTCTCGTAGTGCGGCTTCTACATCAGGATTTAATTGTGCCCCAATGGATGTCGTCTTTGTGGGGTCCGTTGGATGGACCTGAAATTTGACTATTTCGTCTGCTGGTTTAAAAGAGGTGGACTTGGACCTCTTATCGAGTATCACATTGTCCCTATCCACCATGGAGCGCAACACAGTTAATTCCTCTGCCGCTAGGGCTTCGGATAATGCCTCTGGGGCCAGTGCGGCTGTCTTATTTTCAGCACGGAGTGCTGTATCTGGATCACTGGCGAGAGTGATTATTCCATTGGGTCCGGGCATTTTGAGCTTCATGTACCCGTAATGGGGTATAGCTTGGAAGATTGTGAATGCCTCTCGCCCTAACAAGGCGTGATATCCGCTGCCGAATGGGGCCACTTGGAACGTGACCTCTTCGGACCTGTAATTGTCTGGCGAGCCGAACACTACATCTAGTGTGATTTTTCCTGTGCAGCATACTTCTCGACTAGGGATTATTCCCCTGAAGGTTGTGCTGCTCCGCTCGATGCGGCTCCAATCAATTTCCATTTTTTGAAGGGTTTCTTCGTAGATGAGGTTTAATCCGCTGCCGCCATCCATGAGTACCTTGGTAAGACGAAAGCCGTCCACTATCGGACTGAGGACCAATGCGGCTGGTGCTCTAGCTGTTCGGAATTTAGGTTCATCGCTGGCATTGAAGGTGATAGCCGTGTCACTCCATGGATTTGTTGTTGCTACTTGGTAGACTTCGGCGAGGCTGCGGATTGTTCGTTTCCGCATGTTATTTGATGCGAAAGTCTCGAAGACTGTTAATACCGTACTGGTGCTGCTGGGCTGATTGCCCGGGGCTAAAAAGCCTTCGCTACTTTTGGCCACCTGCCGTAATATCCAACATGCTCGGAGGCTATGTGTTGGAGTGGCGCCCTTCGTACTGTGGATTTTGCAGGGTCCGTTGAGCCATCCCTCTAGTACGGTTCCATACCCTTTAGGGTTTTTTTGCTTTTTGGTTTTTAACCCAGGTGCTTGAGTATGACGCACCCTTTTATTTCGGACTGGGGTTGTATTCAGGGCCAGATTGTCCCAAAACCTAGTTTCGGTTTTCCAGGCACTTTCCATCGCGTAGTATTTTTGTACAATGGTCGCTAGGTCAGTGAAGCATGTAACTTCGCGACGACTGATGGCGTTTATGATTCCCTTGTCCGTGCAATTGTTGCAGAAGATTGAAATCGCGCTTTCTTCACGACAGTCCTTTATCTTGTTCATAACCAGGAGGAATCTGGCCCAGTAATGATGTACTGTTTCATCGGGCTCTTGCCGTATTTGAGATAGATTTCTTATGTTTGGGTAGGCGGGTGGAATCATGTTCGGAACCCCGCTCGATCTGAGGCTCAAAGGCCAAGAAGCTTCCGGATTCGGAAGCTTGGTTTGCTGGATGCTTTCCAACGAATCTGGTCTGATGCCTGACTTTAGGTTTAGTATTTGATTAGCGTCCGTCCCTCCGCGGGAATCCGGCATGGAGGGATCGGGAATCCGGACATAGTTGGTTTTTTACATAGAAGAAGAGTCGCCGCATTGTTCCTCTACCACAACAACATGGTGGGTAACCTGGGGAGAGTTAATTTCTCTCAGATCGGTTTTAATCCCAATATGATCATAGTCGGTAGCGACTCCCAGGGCGGCGATGCGATCCAAGAGCTCGTTTACAGAGGAGAGCTCAATCGGATCTAGCTGCTCGGCGAATTCCGAGCTGACGTGAAGATCGCTTTTAATGACCTGAGAGGTCATTGTCGGAGCGGTGGCCGAACAGGCGGTCATAAGAAAACCGCCTAACCGGATAGTCTGGCCGGCGGCCAAAGCTCCCTTGACGATGGTGCCATCTTTAAAGACGGGAAAAGGCATCCTTCCTGATGGTGACGGCACAGAGGAACTCTCAATGAAAGCACCAATGTCGGTGTCAAAACCGGCGGATCTCGGGTAGGGGGTCCCGAACTGTGCGTCTAGGCGGATGGTAACAGGAGACAAGGGACACAATGTTTTACCCAGGTTCGGGCCCTCTTGATGGAGGTAAAACCCTACGTCCTGCTTGATTAATATTGATGATGTGTGTTACAAGAGTGGATCTACCACGAGATCAAGGAGGCTAAACCTTAGAAGCTAGCCTATGGTATGATTGTTGTTCGTCCTATGGACTAAGGCCATCCGGTTTATATAGACACCGGAGAGGGCTAGGGTTACACAAAGTCGGTTACAATGGTAGGAGATCTACATATCCGTATCGCCAAGCTTGCCTTCCACGCCAAGGAAAGTCCCATCCGGACACGGGACGAAGTCTTCAATCTTGTATCTTCATAGTCTTGGAGTCCGGCCGATGATGATAGTTCGGCTATCCGGACACCCCCTAGTCCGGGACTCCCTCAGTAACCCCATTTTGAGCTTAAACAATGAGTATGGCCTATGATCAAGTGTTCTCACTTGACTCCTAAGTCAATGTACTCTAACATAGGTGACTTTGTCGCCGACCAATTCTAGATGAAGTTCTCTCGTGTTCCTTTCTGTGCTCTTGCATTTGTCTCATGCATATTTGTTTCCCCTTTCAAAAAAAACTTCATCTAGATTTATTTTAAGTTTCTTATTTTTACTTTCTGTTCTGCATTCCCTGCATCCAATTCATTGCAAATCATTCAGTTAATTCCTTGCAAATCCTTGTGAGATCTTACTTGTCTAGTGAGCTGAGGTGACAATTGTTTTCTCTGTAATGAACTCGGTCACACCGGCCTATTATACTCGGTCCAACCGAATCCTTTCTGTGCTACCGAAGCATACAACCCGGTGCCACCAATTTCACAACAGGAAAAACAACTTGCCACTTGAACCTGTGTTTTCTTAAACCAACTCCACTCAATGAATCTTGTCCTCTACCAGCATCACAATTTTCTTGCTGCTTTGATCTGTGACTCAAGGACCAAACCCATGTGACAACAAATCCAGAAGACCCTTCTTGGAAATTGATGTCAAAGGGGGAGAGAGAGATCACATCAAAACTTTATCTATAGAGAGAGATCACATCAATACTTTATCATATCTCTAGGGGGAGAGAAGACTCAAGGGGAGAGTAATCTTCAAGGATCCCAGATGCTTGGTGTTCAAGAGGAGAGATGTTACATGTCTTCTAGAGGGGAAAGACATGTTCATATGTGCTTATTTGTCTTGTAGAGGGGAAATACATGTTCATATGTGCTTATTTGCATTATCTCTGTTCATTTGTTTCTTTTAGCTCTGATCTTCTGTTCCCTATCTTCTCCTAGTATCCCATGCTAGATTTAGGGGGAGCAAGACATTCAAGGGAAAGAAAGTCTTTAAATTCATTGCATATCTTTACCTTTGGGGACATGTCTAATCCAATGTGGTACTTGGTACTCACTCTCTACATGTCATCCCAGTCTTGGTATTCTTGTGGTTTCTTCTTGTTTGCTCCAGCTAGTAGATGCATCTGTGTTATCTAACCTTATTTTCACAGGTTCATCCCATCCTAAGCCAACTCAAGACCACAAGGTAAGTATATGCATCATAGTCATGTGTATGAGGAATTCTTGCTAATGTACATACTGTTTGCAAGAAGGACTCATGAGCATGAAGGTACATTTCCCACAATTCTTTGCTCCGATCATATAGCCAAGATACATCTAACACATTGCCTGCTTTGTCATGATTATGCATTCACATGCTTCCCTATTCCATATTCACATGATTGCATACATGTAGGGGGAGCCCATGCATGTTACATGTCTTTCCAAAGCTTTACTTGTTATTCTCTAGATATCCTCTATCTAAAGCTTTGATGTATGATTGGCATCAATTACCAAAAAGGGGGAGATTGAAATCACAAGTGCTCCTTGGGTGATTTTGGTAATTAATATCAACATATCTCTTGTTGGACTAACACTTTTACCTAATATGTTTCAGATAAGTTCAACAATGAAGTGGCATGGACAAAAGGATGTGGAACCCCTTCATGGTGCTAAGGACAAAGGATTGGCTCAAGCTTCAAGCTCAAGACTCTGCATTTTCTATTTTAGTGATCCAAGATCACATTGAGTCTATAGGAAAAGCCAATACTATCAAGAATGGATGAGGTGTTGCTTAATGAGGTTCTTGCTTCATAGTGCTTAGTGATATGCTCCAAAACCCTCAACTACTTTCCCACATCCACATATGACCTAAACCAATAGTCTAACTCGGCCCCACTGATTCTTTCTATCCGGCGCCACCGAGTTCAGATGTCATAGCCATTGCCACAAACCCTAGGCAAATCGGTCTCACCAATAGGGATCTCGGTCTCACCAAGATGGGATTGCAATCTCTCTGTGTATGTCCATTACCAGAACCGGTTCCACCAAGTTTGAGTAATCGGTCCTACCGAGATTACAATGTAAACTCTCCGTGTCCTTTTCGTGACGTTTTGGTCTCACTGAGATTAGCGAATCGGTCACATCGAGTTTACCTGACCAACTCTCTGGTTAGCTTATTACCCAAATTGGTCCTATCGAGTTTGTGTAATCGGTCTCACCGAGATTACGTTATGCCCTAACCCTAACCATATCGGTCCTACCAAGTTGCATGTCAATCCCACCGAAAATCCTAACGGTCACTAGGTTTACTGAATCGGTCAGACCGAGTTTCTCAATTCGGTCCCACCGAGATTGGTAAATTGTGTGTAATGGTTAGATTTTGTGTGCAGGCTATATATACCCCTCCACCCCCTCTTCATTCGTGAGGAGAGCCATCAGAACAAACCTACACTTCCAACTTACCATTTCTGAGAGAGAACCACCTACTCATGTGTTGAGACCAAGATATTCCATTCCTACCATATGAATCTTGATCTCTAGCCTTCCCCAAGTTGCTTTCCACTCAAATCTTCTTTCCACCAAATCCAAATCCTGTGAGAGAGAGTTGAGTGTTGGGGAGACTATCATTTGAAGCACAAGAGCAAGGAGTTCATCATCAACACACCATTTGTTACTTCTTGGAGAGTGGTGTCTCCTAGATTGGCTAGGTGTCACTTGGGAGCCTCCGACAAGATTGTGGAGTTGAACCAAGGAGTTTGTAAGGGCAAGGAGATCGCCTACTTCATGAAGATCTACCTCTAGTGAGGTAAGTCCTTCGTGGGTGACGGCCATGGTGGGATAGACAAGGTTGCTTCTTCGTGGACCCTTTTTGGGTGGAGCCCTCCGTGGACTCGCGCAGCCGTTACCCTTTGTGGGTTGAGGTCTCCATCAACGTGGATGTACGATAGCACCACCTATCGGAACCACAGCTCAAAAATCACCGTGTCTCCAAATTGCGTTTGAATTCTCCAAACCCTTCCCTTTACATTCTTGCAAGTTGCATGCTTTAGTTTCCGCTGCTCATATACTCTTTGCATGCTTGCTTGATATGTATTGTGTTTGTTAAACTTGTGCCTAAACTCCACTTAAAATTAGAGAAATTAAAAACTGCTACTTTTAGCACTTAGTGTCTAATCACCCCCTCTAGACACCTCTTCTCGATCCTCTCAGGAACGCCTTGCCCGTGAGGGTGCGTGATGAAGAGTGGTGCCCGCAGTCCCCACCGTGTATGTCAGCTAGTAGCTCGAGACCCTGTTCCCTAGAGATGCATCGTATATAAACATCCTTGGGCCGCTTACAGTACAACTCACCATCCTGGATGTAGTATGTCGTGACCTGGCAAACCACGTGCTCTGCATATTCCTCCTTCTCTGGCAGGGTCCCCTGAAGCAAGTACACCTTGAATTCCTCGGTGCAGCACCCCTCCTGGGGCTTGAGCGCGAGGAGCAGACGAGCCCCCGAGGTCGGGCCGCAGGCGGGGGCACCTACCACAGGTGATCGGGGGAGATCCTCCTGAGGGTGTGCTAGTTCCGCGGTAGTGGGAGCTGCTGATGGTTGGAAGAGTCGCTCCTCAAACATGCCCGACTCTTGAGGCAGGCGCCAGGACGCCCTTTTGGCAATGTCGTCCGCCTCCTTGTTCGTGCCTCGCGGCACATGTTGCAATTCTAAGCTCAAGAATCGCTTTTTCGTTTTGCGTACCTCTTCCAGGTACGCCTCCATGTGCTCGTCCTTTGGGGTATACTCTTTGTTGGAGAAGTTGACGAGGATCTGGGAGTCACCCCTGATGGTGAGGCGCCTCACCCCTAACGCTGCTGCAGCCCTGAGGCCGGCAAGCAGGCCCTCAAACTCTGTGATGATTTTGGAGACCTTCTCGCCCTGCTAGAAGCAGAGCTGCACAGCATAGCAGAGCTTGTCCTTGGTGGGTGAGATGAGCACTGCCCCAGTCCCCGCACCATGACATGCGAACGCACTGTCGAAGTACATGATCCACCCGTCCAGCGCCTTGTCTCCGGGCAAGAGGAAGCGATCCTCGCATATTCCGCAGTCGGGGCATCAGTCCATTCCGCCATTAAATCTGCGAGGGTCGCGCCCTTGATGAGCCTGGTGGTGCTGAACTCCTGCTAGAATGTCTGCAGCTCAATGTTCCATTCCGTGACCCTTCCAGCGGTGTTAGGACTCCGAAGTACTCTCTCCAATGGGTAGGCGGAGACGACCTTGATGGGGTGGCCCTGGAAGTAGTGGTGCAGCTTCCGAGAGGCGACGAGGAGCACGAGCAAGAGCTTTTGCGGCATGGGGTAGCGCACCCTTGCCTCCCATAGAACCATACTGACAAAGTAGATCGGATGCTCGATGAGGGAGGAGGTGTTGGCGAGGTCCTGTATTTCTCGAGGGTGTGGGCCTTCAGGAGTCTTGCTATTCGCCGCATCAGACACGACCTCATGAGCCCCGCCGGCTGGGGGGTCGGATGGGGCCTCAGGAGTAACGTGGTCCAGCGGTGCAGTTGAGGCCTCATGAGCTCCGTCCTGGGGCTGCGGCAGCTTGCGTGGTGCCGAGGAGTGATACGTCTCCAAGGTATCTATAATTTATGAAGTATTCATGCTATTATATTATCTGTTTTGGATGTTTAATGGGCTTTATTATACACTTTTATATTATTTTTGGGACTAACCTATTAACCGGAGGCCCAATCCAAGTTGCTATTTTTTTGCCTATTTCCGTGTTTCGCAGAAAAGGAATATCAAACGGAGTCCAAACGGAATGAAAACTTCGAGAGAATCGTTTTTGGAACAAACGCAATCCAGGAGACTAGGAGTGGACGTCAGGGAAGCAATGAGGTGGCCATGAGGGTCCAGGGCGCGCCTTACCCCCCTGGGCGCGCCCCCCTCGTGGGCCCTTTGTGGCTCCCCTGACCGACTTCTTTCGCCTATATATACTCACGTACCCTGAAAACATCGAGGAGCACAATAGATGAGGAGTTCCGCTGCCGCAAGCCTCTGTAGCCACCAAAAACCAATCGGTACCCTGTTCCAGCACCCTGCCGTAGGGGGGATCCCTCACCGGTGGCCATCTTCATCATCTCGGAGCTCTCCAAGACAAGGAGGGAATAGTTCACCCTCAGGGCTGAGGGTATATACCAGTAGCTATGTGTTTGATCTCTCTCTCTCTCTCTCTCTCTCTCTCTCTCGTGTTTTTGATTCGGCACGATCTTGATGTATCGCAAGCTTTGCTATTATAGTTGGATCTTATGATGTTTCTCCCCCTCTACTCTCTTGTAATGGATTGAGGTTGTGTCTTAAGATGTTATTCTAGTATGAACTCTATGATAGATTGAACGGAAAGAATAGCTTCGTGTTATTTTACTACGCACTCTTGAATAGATCGATCAAAAAGGATAACTTTGAGGTGGTTTCGTACCCTACAATAATCTCTTTGTTTGTTCTCTGCTATTATTGACTTTGGAGTGACTCTTTGTTGCTTGTTGAGGGATTGTTATATGATCCAATTATGTTATTATTGTTGAGAGAACTTGCACTAGTGAAAGTATGAACCCTAGGCCTTGTTTCCTAGCAGTGCAATACCATTTATGCTCACTTTTATCATTAGTTACCTTGCTGTTTTTATATTTTCAGATTACAAAAACCTTTATCTACCATCCATATTGCACTTGTATCACTATCTTTTCGCCAAACTAGTGCACCTAAACAATTTGCCATTGTATTGGGTGTGTTGGGGACACAAGAGACTCTTTGTTATTTGGTTGCAGGGTTGTTTGAGAGAGACCATCTTCATCCTACGCCTCCCATGGATTGATAAACCTTAGGTCATCCACTTGAGGGAAATTTGCTACTGTCCTACAAACCTCTGCACTTGTAGGCCCAACAACGTCTACAAGAAGAAGGTTGCATAGTAGACATCAAGGAGCCCCTCCATGGGCCCTCGGTCGGGCACTCTTCCCTGAGCGCCACTAGAGCGGCGCTGGCAGAGTGAGGCGTGGCGGCCAAGTAGAGCACCAAGGGCTCGAGGGGATGCGGTGCCACCATCACCGGTGGGCTGGTGAGGTATCTCTTGAGGTCTTGGAAAGCCGCATCAGCTTCAAGGTTTCACTCGAACGACCCCTTCTTTTTCATCAATTTGAAGAACGGGAGGTCAGGGTATGTATTCGGTTTTTTCGGTTTGGTTTGGTTTGGTTTATATGGTTTTTATACTTTGGTTTATACGGTTTTATAGATAGATACGGTCCGGTTTCAGTAATAACCGTTTAATTTCGGTTCGGTTTCGGTAATAACCAAAATAACCAAAGTTGACGCGAATTTTTGAACAATGCATAATTTTTTTGTGACATGATTCAATTTGTGTATGTAGGTTAGTTTTTTCTTTTGAGAACTATGTACATAGATTAAATCATTAGATGTCATACATGATTTGGTGGGGCATATATGTATCATGTACGACGTGCACCAGATCGAAGCATATATGACTGTTTCTGATTAGGCGTTGAGCTGTTGACAGAGATGTATGCACGTACTAGGAAAATTTTAAGGATAAGACAGGGAAAGAGCACCACGTGCGCTACGGTAGCCTCTAGGTTTTTTGTACGTGAAAAAATGCCACGAAATACCATAGCGCTAGCCTGTAGCCTCCAGGCTCCTGGTCCAAGCGCAGTGCCAGCCCAACGCATGCATTGGGCAGCCAAGGGCCCAAGTGCCAGGCGCTAGCCTCCAACTCGGGCGCCAGCCGCGCCACGCAATTTAGTACCACCTCGCGGAGCGAGCAGGATTGAGATGGGTGGATGGCTATAAAATGAGGGGTGACGGGAGGATTCAACTCAGGGCTTTGGTTGTTTAACACACAACAAAGCTAGTTTCGGTTTAATTCGTTTTAACCGAAAAACCGTCGGTTTATAACCGAAAAAACCGAAGGTTATATGGTTTTTGAAATTGAAAACTGAAACTGAAACCAAAACCTGGGAAAACCGAAATTCGGTTCGGTTTGTTTTTTTGGTTCGGTTTTGGATTTTCAGTTCGGTTTTCCACAGGCTGAACAGGAGGGCACACTCCCCTAACTTGGACATGAAGCGCCCCAGCGAGGTCACACAGCCCACCAGCTTCTACATCTCCTTGAGGGTTCGTGGTGGGCTCATGTCTTCTATGGCCTTGACTTTCTCCGGGTTGGCATCGATTCCTCCGTGTGACACCAAGAAACCCAACAGCTTGCCGAAGGGGACACCAAACACACACTTCTTGGGGTTGAGCCGCAGGCTTGCGTAGGCTGGCAAATGTTTCCTCTAGGTCCTCGATCAGGGTCCTTGCCTCCCGAGATTTCACCACTATGTCATCGACGTAGGCCTCAACGTTCCTCCCGAGCTGTTGGCCCAGTGCAATGTGCATTAGCTGCTGAAAGGTGGCCCCAACATTACACAGTCCGAATGGCATGCAGGTGTAGCAGTACACCCCGCATGGGGTCAAGAACGTCGAAGGAGCACAACAGATCACACTTAGTAGTGGAGTCGACGATCTGGTCGATGCCCAGGAGCAGGAAGGGGTCCTGAGGGCAACCCTTGTTGAGTTTGGTGAAGTCGACACACATGCACTCCTTCCCACCCTTCTTGGGGACAATGACCGGGTTCGCCAGCTACTCCGAGTATCGCACCGCCTAGATGACACCAGCATCTTGCAGCTTGCGGGTCTCTTGGATGATGAACGCTTTCTTCTTGATGGACTATCGTCGTGCCTTCTACTTCACTAGGCGCACATTTGGGCACACCCTCAGGTGGTGCTCGATTATCCCCCTCGGAACCCAACTAGGTCCCTGGGCTCCCATGCGAACACTTCCTTGTTGGTGCACAACAAGCTGACCAACGCCCTCTCCTGGTCCGGAGAGAGGCCAACACCTATCGTGAAGACAGCGCTAGACGCTCCGTCTTAATCAACTGGTACTTGTTTCGTCTTAGCTCGATGTTGAGAAAATAACCGCTTCTTCTTGGCTGGTGCGGCCCCCGAGGCCTCCGGGGCTCCTTTCCCACTCGGCTGGGCGGTTGCCGCGGTCTTGAATGTAAGTTTGAGGGCCAGCAGCGTATCCTTGGTGTCCTCTACCACCGTAAGGACGCTGTTGCTCCTTGACATCTTCATGAGGTTGTAGGCTGGGTGAGTTGCTACCATGAACTTGGCTAGAGCTGGGTACCCAAGGATGGCGTTGTATGAGAGGCTGATCCGGGCGATGTCGAAGTTGATAAGCTCGGCATGGTAGTTGTCGCGGGTGCCAAAGGTGACGGGGAGGCGGATCTGCCCTAGGGGCTGTGGAGCCGTCGCTGACACTGGAGAAGGGCTTGGTGGGGTGTATCTGGCCATAAGGTACATGGAGCAAGCCGAACACCTCCATAGAGAGCACGTTGAGGCTGGCACCACCATCGATGAGGGTCTTGGTTACTGCCACATTGTAGATGGTGGGGGTGCAGAGCATCGCGAGTGCGGCTATGCCCGTTGTGGAAGTGGGAGGGTCCTCCGAACCGAAGGTGAGGTCGGCCTTGGGCGCTGCCCAGCCCGGGGGAGCCCCCGGCTGCATGCAGAAGGCACCCACTTGGCGGAAGAACTGCTTGACGTGGCGGTTCGAGGGTGGCGCTTGCGAGGCACCGAGGAGGGCCGCAACAACGTGGGGCGCCGACGCTGCGAATCGCACGATGAAGAGGCTGTGCAGCTCGTCCCAGGAAGCCACATAAGATTTTGGCAAGTTGAGCAGACAGGCGCGTGGCACACCCACGAGGGACTTGGGGAGCCAGTTGGCCATGACCTTGTCGTTCCCGCCGACTACCCAAACTGCCTCCTCGTACGCCTGGAGGAAGCCAGCCGGATCTGCCGTGCCGCCGTACCGGGGCGGCAGCTCCGGCCAGAACTTGGGTGGACACTGCACCCGCCGTAGAGTGGGGGCGAAAGCCTGGTGGCCCATGGCTCCACCAAAGGTGCGTGACGGTCCGGTCGGCATTGGTGCGCTTGCCATTGGGGCCAGCATTGGAGCGCAGCGGACGGAGCGGTGGGTCTTCAATGCACCCCTACCTGGCGCGCCAAATGTCAGATTACGGGTTCCGCAAACCCTTGAGAGGTTTGAACTCTGGGGTGTGTGTTAAGATCTCACTCTCCCCAGCCTACCAACTCACTAATCTCACAACCTAACATGTCGAGCTCGAAGGAAACGGGACACAACAGTTTACCCAGGTTCGGGTCACCTTGTGGTGTAAAACCCTACTCCTGCTTTGTGGTGGATTTGCCTCGAGGGGATGAGGAAGAACTAGTACAGTGGAGAACAACCTCAGGAGGCGTGTTCTTGGGCTCAAGTGAGTTGGTGAGCTGGTGAGGGTGGATTGGATCCCCTCGGCCCCCTCTCCATGGTGGTGTCTAGGTCCTATTTATAGTGTCCTTGGTCCTCTTCCCAAATGGATGCGGGAAGGGATCCCACAACGGCCAAATTTGAAGGGAGACATCAAGTACATCTTATCTTGGCTAATGTGTTCTTCTCCTGCAAAAGCCTCTGGTCGTGATGCTGCGGTGGGCTCGGCGATGACCTCCATCATGCCGTCCTGGCGATCTTGGTCTTTTTGCACAAGAATGGAAACCTTTGGCTGCTTCCTCGGGACTCCGCGCCAGCTGCTTGCCTCCTTTGCACCAAAGAGGAAACTGGTACTCTGCGCCTGCTGGTTCCCGCCTGGCGCCCACCTGGCCTTGGTTGTCATGGCTCACATCATCCGAACATCGCGAGGTGAGCCTTGCATAGAAATCTACGCACCTCTGGAGCCCTTTGGAGTTCTTGATGTCGTCCGCCTCACGAGGCTTGGCCCCTCACGAGGTTCTTGGGTTGTCAATGTCAAAACTGGGCCGTACCAGGCCGTTGAGGGAGCCGCTCCGCGAGCCGCAGACAGGCAAGTCTGGGTACCCTGTATCTAGAACGCCGATAGCCTTATACGGTCCGTATTATTCGTGGACCAATAACGACCAGCAAAATGGGCCGTAAACGGGCTAGAGTGGAAATCATGTGTTTATGGCCCGGCCATAACGGGCCGTTAATAGGCCGAAATGTATAACGGGCTTAATTCTATCGAGAGGCATCACATGTCGTTAATGGGTCGTATTCGACGACGCTATGAAAACAACCCAACGGGTTAACGGGCCACAAACGGGACGAGTGTAACCACGGGCTGAATTTGGCCTACAAGCAGAACATGCCAGTAACGGGCCGTAAGTAACCGAATGCTGGAAATGAGCCCAAGAAAAAATTGGCCCTTAGAAGGCCGAAAGTTAACACGGGCTAGAAATGGCCCAACGGAATAATGGGCCGTTAATGGGTGTAAAGCGTTACACTATTCATTATGGGCCAGTTTCACCACATTCCTTTAAAGGGCAAAGAGTTACAAAGGACCTCGTATGGGGCGAAAGACATCATGGGCCATACATGGGCCGAAAGTTAAAATGGACTGGAATCACATTGGAAGGCTCAGATAATGCTACTGGTCCCAATTCGGATAGGCGATAACAGGTCGTGAGTTAGCAGGCTATAAATGGGCTATATGCAAATAGGCCATTAACAGGATTTCTACGTGCCGGCCCACTACCTTTTGACCAAGTCAAACGTGCCAGCCTTTTCACCTAAATGGGCCTCGGTTGGGCCGTGCCATGTTTCAACGTATCATAGGCACCTCCCGTCCAATGAGTAGATGACATCTATCCTAACGTTGAGCTGACACGTGGTTCCTCTGGCCATTGAGAATTTTACACATGGAAAATCCCCATTGGTTCGGGCTGTTAACGGGTTATTGGATCCAAACCGGAACACGATAGCTTAATGGCGACCCGTTACGGTGGATGCCACATGTCGGTTACCCTTGACGAAAGCACTTCCATGATGCGACATTTATTGTCATGGAAGTGGACACTTCCGTGATGATAATTTTGGTAATGTCATGGAACACTCACTACAAAAAAAGACACATCCGTGGCATTTTGGGCCGAACGATTTTTTCCTGTCATACTTATGACACTTCTATGATGATAATTGTGACAAAACCCGGTATCATCATAGATGTGGTGGGCTCCTACTTCTATGACAAAAAATCATGACAGAAAATGGGCTTTTCATCTTGGGCGGGCCGGAGATGCAGCTGCATGACATTCTTTGGGCTGTCCATGACGGAAAAAACCGTGGTAGAAGCGAGGGCAAGGAAAATTTCAGGGAGTTCCTAGTTATGGTGGGTGGTCAAGGGCCGAGCGATGCGCGTTTCTCTCATACACGTACGCGCATGTGTGCGAGGCGTTGGGCTCTAACTTAACCCGAGCGAGGCGTCGCCTAACTGAACCCGAGCGATTGCACTGCAGGCTACGCGTTACTGAACCCGAGTGATCGAGCGATTCCTTCGCTATTGCTGCTAACTGAAGCCGATCGATGCTGCCTTTGGATGAACAGTGAGCGTTGCAGG